>NC_044189.1:16562410-16862410 GCF_900880675.1 Sparus aurata | reverse complement strand
CATGCAGCAGTTGTAGTACAGCCACAGTTTGGTTGGGTTTAGGCAGGAAAACTGCTTTGTTAGTTTTGCTCGCTCTTCGTACAGTTTCTCTTCACTTCCTTCTTTGCTGCTGTAATAATTACTGCAGCCACCAGAGGTTGTCACCAAACAAGAAATGTAAATGTGTAATGTTGTAATAATATTGCAATAACCTCATTAAACAGTTGGCCTATATGGCTGCGTTCCTGATGAGGACAGGCTGAGTTTTCTGTAGAATAGTAGCTGCCCTGACTGGGAATGCTATTTTCTCTTGAAACTCACGCATTTGCTGCAGAACCTGGTGGAGGATGTACTTGTTCAGCTCTGTTCAAAGCCAGAGATGGCCTCTCCCTGTGCAATGTCAAACATTTGGTGTAAAAAACCCATAACTGTCCTAAATGGATGCCCCGTGCATTATTCATGGTGAACCTGCTGACTTCAGTTTTCAGCATCAATCGGATCCAAAAAGGCATAAAACTAATTTTTCTGAATGAATTTCTCCTCGACAGTGATGCATTATGGGTAGACTCTAGGATCTAATGAGAGTCAACTCATGTAATGAAATAATACCTGTTCTGATGTCCTTGAATAGATGTTTAATCACAACCAATTTACCCATCCCTCTGGGACAATTAATGCCGAATGTTCATATTTCCCGCAACATCCCTGTCATAATAAAACACTCATTAATGCAACTCTGTGCACAAGCCAAGGGCAGCACTTGGCTTTCATCAGCATTTCTTGACTCACCGTAAATGGCCATTTTCCCTGGCGACTCTGCTCTCCAGTCATCCATATGGGCCGCGCTGCGCCTCACACTGAGCTGGTTGTTGAAAAAGAGCTCCTCTGACAGTTTGTCTGGCCATGCAGTGCTGGGACTCTAAATATGGCAACAACAACAGCTAGCAGCAACAGCCGGCCTCGACCCTGCTTCACTCATGCGGAAGGAAGAATAGGACTGATGGAGGGAGGTCTGCAGATGTGTTGTGTGTGTGCATATGAGGGAATATTGGGAATTTACATGGGAGAGTTTTGTTTGTTGTGTTGGTGCTAGTCCATACTGCACAATGCATGTAAGTAAAGGAATGAATTAGTTTCTGTGCAGCAGAAGTGTGTGCATTGAGAAAGTGTATATCTGTCCTGCCCACAGTACAGTATGTGCTGTTCCCTGCGGTGCTGTAATGCTGTCAAAAGGGTCCCGGAGGCATTTACTGAGAGAGAAAAGAGCTGCTTTTCTCTGCGCTTTAAAGTTACATTTACCCCTCACCGCTCTATTTTATTTTACTGAGATACCCAGATGCAGTGGCTCCTTACATTCCAGCCATGGGGTGCAGATACATAAATGAAGTTTTAATGGATGAAAGTAGTGGCTTTCCACTTAGTTGCTCTCAGCAGACTTAACATGGAGCCACAACAGGGTTTTCAGGAGAATGTAACAAGAAAAACTGAATATACTTAATTTAATCTGGGAAGCTGACTGTGCAGCATTCACCCCTTGTTCCTCGCCCTCTATGAAGTGGCTCTCAGACTGTCCCTTGTTTCGCATTTTCATATTATATTGGCAGTACGCTGTGAGAGATCATTAGGGGCTGCATCTTGCCATTATTTTCATTATCGATTAGTCATTTGTCTGTAAAATGCCATAAACTAATACAAAATAACCAGTATTTTTTTAACACTTAACACATTTGATATTTGCTAGGTCACAGATACCAGCCACCTTGATAGGCCTAACTTTTTTTCATCAAGATCCATGCATTATCCCCTGAAAAATGAACAAAAATGTGTGAAAACGCCTTGTCTCACATTTTAAACCAAGTGAGAAAACACTCCTGTATGCGTCCCTTTACCTGGATCCACACCAGACATTAATGGGGTCAATTCTGGGCTGAGACTCATCCTATATCCAAGTTTCATGGAAATCCGTTCAGTTTTTGTGTTATCCTGCTGACAAACCAACAAACACCAAACAAACAGAAACAGGTGAAAACATAACCTGGCAGACATCTCTGTCACCACCATATCTACGATGGCAAACATGGCTGAAACACAGGACGACATGAACTTTTTGTAGTCCAACTAGTTGCGAACATTTGAGAATGGTAGCTTTTCCCTACATTTGGGTATTAAAACCATAAATCTTGAACCACAGCTTCATCACTTCTCAGTCCTGCAGGCCTCCAAAATATTTTTTTTGCGTCTTTGTTCAAATCATTTTTATCAGCTTCTTAAATTTATTGCAGCGCGCACCAGCACTCCTCTCACTGTACTGCCTGATAATAACAGACAGGCATCCTTTCATGTCCAACTCGTGGCATTGTTATATTTTGAATGACATCATGGTCAATTTTGAAGAAGATAATTAGTGATTGAACGTGGGACATGGTGGCAGGGAGGGAAGACATAATTACCATTTCAATAACAGGGAAACTGATTCCCTGTGTTCTTTTTCTCTGCTGATTACCATGAAACATGCACCCTGACAGAAGTGAACATGTGTACTTTTTATGTGTTCTCACTTGTGCATGAAAGCTTCCTTTTGCATGCATGTTTTGGGCTTTAAATGCAGAAACGCTCTTCACTGAGGCTCCCATTATCACCATGTGAGATTGACTTTTTGATTGCTTTCAGGGAGTATCAGCAAAGTCATTATTCTGTGATTACCGGCTTATTATTTGCCCACCAAAGCGCCTCTCTGGTGCAATCTCCAGATTTCACCACCCTGGCTTGAGTGGCGGGTGAGCGTTTGACTGACAGCTGGTAAATGATGTCATTAGCATCCTCTTAGGCAAATGGAGCAGCAGCGACAGTCAATTGGTCGGTGAGGGGGCGAGGGGGGGGGGGGGTTGGGTAATTTGTTACGGCTGATACTTTGTAGATGATGGATGGCGGGGCGACTCCTGGAACGAGGAACTGCCCGACTGTCCTGTTTGAGGAGAGACTGAGAGGAAGAGGAGAGTGATGAAGGAGTGTGGCAGATGAGTCACTGTGGTCAGCTCTTCATTACGTGTACGCGATGGCTCATGGGATGCCATTTAATTACTTTCGCTGACACTTGCTCTGCCATCTGACTTCCTGTTCCAAAGAGCTACACGAAAGAACGATGGCCTGTTGTTTGGAGGAGAATAGGTAGCACGAGAGGGAATGTAGAGAAAGACGGAAATAAAGGTGGACAAGATAGAGGAGATAAATCTTGGATCAACGGCTCTGACTGAATAGACAGAAGAGCGCAGGATGAACAATTCTGCACTTAGATCATCCAGACTGCTTCTTTAATGACGCCAGTGCAAAAACCGAGCCTAAATTTATCCCATGCGTGAGCGCAGCCTGTAAAGTTTGCTTCAGGGCTGACGTCATCTCACCTCTACCAAGGTGCTCTCCGAGCAATCAGGGGATGAAAAAGAGGGATGAAGATAAAATATTCATAATGCCCCCCCGCCCTGTTGTGAAAGGACCATGTGTTCGTATTAAATGTGATGAATATCTGCAGTGTTAATTAGCATGAGTGCAGCCACATGGGCCAACAGAATTGTTTTCCTGCTGGAGACATGACTGCAAACAAGGCATATTAATGAATGTTCCCCTGGGACAGCTCTGCTGAGGCACCAGGGATGGATGGCAGTCGGTCTCCAGAGATCAGGAAGAGGCTGGAAGCTGCAGGTGTCGATGAGATCTGCTATGAAAAGCAGCTAAGCTACAAAAGCATAAATCCTTGAAATGAAGTGCCGATTATTCTGTTGATTGACTGCTTTGTCTATAAAGTGTTAAAGAAGTAAGAATGCTAACCAGCTACCCTTGGCCTGCCTGGTCTCCGAGTACCAGCAAGAAGTGATAGTCCGATAGCCCCCTGTAATCTCACAAAATGTCAAGAATTGAAATAGGGCATACTCCAAGATGAGTTTCTATCAAGTTGAGCTGTAAATCGCCTCCATTCTGTATCCTCTGTTGTAAAAGTGACCTCCGTCTGTGTTCAGTCCCAGTTTGGTGTCAATTAGTGATGAATCTCATGTCATGTTGTCAAATCCATTCTCCCATGGTGATTCCCGTTTGATCAAACTCTAGGAACATTGGCTCATCCAGCTAATGTGCTAATTAGTAAATAGTATCTAGCTACAGCCAAGGATAGTTAGCAAAGAGCAGCAGTTGTTGGTAACCCTGGTGATATTTCAGCCCCCTGTATTTTTGGAGCTCCTTTCGAATTCTGGCCATATTCTACAAATTACACCTTTAGGGGAAGAATGTTCCTGCGAGACAAACTGACAGACCATTTGTAATCTTAATGGGAAAATACATTAATTTGAAGCTTAACTATCTTGATTGTAAGGTGTGTGTTTGTGTGTGTATGGAAATGTATCACCAAAAGTTTGTGACCAAAAGTAGTGGACAGGAGTGATGAATCAGCCGTAGCCTGATTGCAAACTGTGGCTTCTTCCATTTCTCTGCACCCTGTTCAGCCTGAGCAGGAGGAAGAGGCCGGTACCGGTGGTGGTAAATCTGCTGTTAGCTGCACACTTGTGGTCCCTCCTCGTGAAAATATGGCATGCAAAATACAGGGAATGACAGATGAGGGTTGTATGCCGAAAACAGCCGTCCATGGAGATGACATCCAGCAGTGACAGTTAACATGAATATGTCAGCTGAGGAAGGAACGGACAGTTGTCTCTATGGAGGGATCGAAACCATACTCATAATGAGTCCCTGCACATTGTCACCTGGAACAAATCTTGACCGGTGAGGAAGAGTTGCTGACCTTCGCCCTCTAATGGTCAGTCATTTGTAGGCTGGTGTTTACATTTTAGCTCACTTGTTGCTGAAGTTGTCCTCTACATGATAAAATCAGCTGAGATTTATAATAGAAAACCACTTGTTATTGCACCACAGGAAAGGGTCTTGACCTGCATGTCGGAAATAAGGTCTTTCTACTTGGTTCTGTTGGTATTGTTGAGGTTTGGACATCCGAGCAGGTTACAGACATAGAATGGCACTTAATTGACTTACAGTATGATGTTGCTACAGTCAGAACTGTTTTACACATTACTTTTTTCCACTAGTAGAAGTGAGTAAAAGGTGGAGATGATCTAGAAAACAGATCAACTTGATCTGTTTCCCCCTGAGAAGTCAAACGATTTTACACCCTTAAAGGGACAGTGTGTAATATATATATTTAGCGCCATCTAGCTGTGAGGTTCTACATTGCAACACTCCTTTGCTCACCCCTCCCGTTCTGTAAACGTTCCGGAAGCTACGGTGGCCCTGACGGACAAGAAACTCATTTTCAAAATATGGACTCTTTCCCAATAGCGTCCCAATAGTATCTCTACTGATTCAGTAATGAGGTAAAGATGTACTTAGTTATTAAGGCTATAAAACTAGAGGTTATAACCTCTCAGTTTCGCAGTCAAGCTAGCTCTGAGCAAAAACGTTACTACGTAGTCCCCGTAGTGCTTTGTGTCCCTCTCGGCAGTCCATAGTTTTTTTAAAACCGGAAATCATGGCGACCTCCATAGAGCTTGCCCGTGCTATGTATATTCAGATAGGTAATTCTTCACTCCGGATTTAAGTCAGATTGTTGGGCAGGGTAATTGTACACTAATGAGGACTTACTATGAACAAAGACGTTGATTTGAGTTACACACTGTCCCTTTAAAATGCCTGATAGAAGAATTGTCAGAAGAAATAGTCCAGCAACTTTAAACAATGCATAGTCAGTTTTCTCCAGCTGCTACATGCTGAATTTGAACAATGATATTATGAGGTTATATATATTCTGCACACAAAGCAGAGCTTCCTTTCTCTGCATCTTGTCAAAAGCGATTTGAAGCATGTACTTGTGCTGAGTCACTGATGTTCTGCATCCACTTTAATGCCAGTTAGATTTGGGATCACACTAGAGAGGACCTCGTGTGCACCTTGTGTGCACCGATGTGGGTCTGTGACTGAGTTGTGTTGATAAGTCAGACCATACAAAGGTGCTAAAAAGCCAAAAGCCTGCTCGTCTGACCTGACCGTCCTCTTGTCTGTTGTCACGGTCGGCCTGTATTTTTTATTTTTCAAGGTGAATTTGTCGCCCGTTTTTCGGAAAAATACTCTGTGATTACCATCTTTGAACATATTTGCATTCTTATAGCTAATCCTCGGATTGAATTGTGCATTTTCTTTTGCATTGGGGACTTAAAGCTCAGACCACTTCTTAATGCATTTTTTACTCAGTGAATGCAATGCTGATTCAAGAGGACTATTTTAGATCGCCTTTGTCTTGACTTTTTCAGATTTATTTTTTATTTTTTCCATTTTGGGCTGAGCTTTACGCTGTTCATTTTTCATTTTTGGAAACTCAAATCTTCTATTTATACCACTCCCACCCCTGGCTTAGTTTGAATAGTGAGAGTTCAGGGGTTAGCAACTTGATGAGTAATGGCCTTGCAGTACAAACAGCAAGAACAATATTACATAAGACCATGTTTGGGATCTTGGCTCACTGAATTTTGGCATTATTTTTGAGGGTTAGGAAGCCCAGATGAAACAGGCTAGTGCAGAGCAGGAAATAACACAAATTATAAGGCAAATCCAAAAACATCTACTTTTCTGTGCACATACACCTGTATGAACTGTCATTCATGCATCCTGGAGAGAAGTGAGGCTGGAAATATTTTTGTGTCCTCAAGTATTTGATTAACAAGGCAAGCGGCAAAAACAGAAATTGAGTAAAATCAATGAGAACAGAAGGGAAGACGGCCTATTTCTTCCTGTCACCTTAGTATGATCTAATCCAGTGAATCAGCATCTGCAGGCTCAGAGAGGCGGCTGCTAACAAGGCCGATCCATAATCAGCACTGCTCGTCGCGTTTTGCGTCGCATCATCTGCAGCAAATGGAACAGCACAGCTTAACCTGGCTGGAGAAAAAGTACAGTTTTTGGCCAAATATCACACGGAGTGCCTCAGCAGGATTTACAGGCTCACATCAACCGCTGCTGCCGGTGATGTTCTGTTGTGTTTGAACAATTTCAGCCCATTAGGAATTATGTTTGCTCTCAGCCGAGTCCCCCGTGTGTAGGCTGAATACGTTTGACAAATAAAGAATCAATCTTTCAAATATATTAGTGTTCAGATCCTAATTATGCAGAATGCAAATCGGAGTGCAAAGCTTAATGGAAGCAGCTGTCATTGAAGATTTCAGCTTAGGTCTCTTTTTTTTCTGGAGACACAAGTGTACGTGCTGAGATCTTATACTTTGAAAAGAATCAGTGCTTTATTAACTGTAGTAAAAATCCCTGTAGCCTTGTCATAATGCAACTCATACTGGGATTTAATTGCCCTTTATATCCTAATAAGCATTGATTTTATTAATAGCTATTTATAATCCATGAGAGTAGCCAAAAGGTTTTTTTACACCAGGTTTAAAGGTGCACTATGTAGTCTTGATCAGAACAGAAAGATCTTCACTGACTGACTTTTGTTTATGCCTCAACAAACTAGATAAACAGCCCCTCTTTGTTTTCATAACTGAATAAACTCATTTAACAACCTGACCTTAAAGGACACAAAAATCATACTGTTTGACTTTGTTTACATGTGGCATACCCTGCCACCTTTCTCGCTTCAGTGTTCTGAGCACATATTTTCCTCTGAGAACACCTTGTTTATTCAGTTGTTGAGTTTGTGTTATGACCTCATTAATAGTGTAATATAATATGAAATGTTACAATTCTGAGTTAGAATGTCCTCACATGAAACACGTGAATATGTCCGCTACGGCGCTGATGATGAACTGATGATGATGAGCCAAGTGAATATCAGAGCATTAGTTTTAAATGTGTGTGCGCAGCTCTGCGGCCTCTGTGTGTACAGTTTAATTATCTCCTGACAGCAGCGCATACACGCTAGGCTAATTGATCCAGACATGCATGATGTGTTTTATGTGCTGTTGTGGAGCGCTCTCCTATTGTATTGCTACCTCCGTTGATCACAAAGACCCCTCGAGTGGGATTGATGACTTGGAACACCACTCGTGTCATGCTTCTGCAGCCACAGCCAGACTAATGGTATTAGCTAGCTGGGGTATTATAGGCAAGTTCCGTCATGCATTTCACTGATGCTAACAGCTGACTAGCCACTGTTGAATTATTCTGCTTTGCTCTTTTCCTCCTAAGGCTCAGTGCACCCGACTGGATTAAAGGCTCCAGCTCTGGAAAGAAAAATGAAAACCTCATCATTAATCCTGTTTGGAACTGAACAGACGTTTATATGCTGCTCTGACCCACCAAAAATAGGCAGGGGGTTAGCTCTGGCTCCCTGCCTGCTTTCACTGTCTCTCCACAACCTGTGTTGCTCCTGCATGTGGGATGATCTCACCCAGCTCTTCTCTTTCCTCTGCAGGTAATGCAGGTGGTGAGGGAGCAGATCATGCGAGCGCTGACACTCAAGCCTAATTCCCTGGACCAGTTCAAGAGTCGCCTGCAGAACCTGAGCTACACAGAGATCCTGAAGATACGCCAGTCCGAAAGGATGAATCAGGAAGACTTCCAGTCCCGCCCAATCCTGTGAGTCAACCAACCAGTGAGGGTTGTCAAAGAGTTGCATTGATTGTCTGAAGCTATAAAAGCTTTTTGGGAAGTCAAGATGGCAAGAAAATGCTGAACTTAAATTTAGGGCCAGAAATTGAATTTTATGTTCATACTTATGTTTGTGTATCATCACCTGACAGTGTTTCCATTACCTTGGAATTAGCCCTTTGTATCTACAGAGGGAGCAGGTTCCCCACCACAGAGTCTGCCATATTTCTACAATAGCCCAGAGCAGACAAACAAAACACTGACAACAGAGAATGTCCTTTGCGTACGGGAAGGTGAAATGAGGGGTATTCGATTTGTCGCAATCTGCAACCTCAGCGCATTCTCTAGTCTGACAGCTTTGTTTAGATGAAATATTAAACTTGGAATGGAAAAGTAAAACATTTTTTGTACAGCAGGAAAAATGTATAATTTTAATTGCAGTTTCCCTTCTCCTCATCAACCTGCTCAGGACTCAAATGAGGACGTAATTTGCATCTACATAATTTGCATCTACAGAAAGGAGCCGTGGTCATTAATATGCTTGTAATTACTTCCTTTTCTCCCCTTTCCATTTGTAAGCTCAATGCCAGCTGCCGGCCTAAAGCAGCTTGCACCCGAGCTCTCCTCTCATGATTGAAAATACACATTAAATTCAGATTGTCTGCAAAATGGCATTCCCAGTGAATGCTCCACAAACGACCCTCCAATTCACTAAGCATGGAGAGTGAGTGTCTAATAGATCATTCATTGACTGATCATGGATGCAGGCCCTGTAATGGAGAACATTGTTTTGACCGGCTTGTAGTTAATGGAGTAGCCAGCACTATTGAAAAACCGTTTGGCGGAGAGAGCTTGTCCCTCTGAACAGTAATCAATGCTGAGTCGAGGGCTTATTAAATCGATATCGGGAGGGTAGAGACCAAACTTTAGCCGCCAATTAATCCAAGGGGAGAAAGCAGAACAAAAGCGAAGGAAGCTGTGAGAAAATAAACCCTGAAATACTTTTAACATTAGCTTTTGATTCAGTCATCCGTAGAATTAGGTTACAAACACTTTCATTCTTTAATAACGCCTCTAAATCAGTTACTGTTCCTCGATTTGAAAAATAAGAGTATATGAAAATGCAACAAGTTTCCAAATCTCAGGCTGATGTCATGAGGCATTCTGTGAGAAGCAGGCGATAAGTAATTGAGTCAGACGCTGCAATGAAAAGGCCCATTTTAAGATTTTAGCGCAGAATGACTGTTGGAAACATCACAGGCTGACGCGTCTCTCTTCACCAGCATGAGACTGCCCGAGGGTGGAATTTTCCTCTAATCAATACAGTACAGTCATGACTTGTAAACATAATGGGGAGAGCATGTCAGGCGACAGATTTAAAGGAGCTCTGTGTTACCTGCTGCATTCGCTGCCAGTTTTCTGTTTTTGATTAACGCAGAGAACAACCTTAGACATTAAAAGATGTTGAGGAGGAACAATTATGGCGTCAGAACAAAGCTGTGTCTCCTGAATAAAGTCGTTTTTACTTCTGAAAGGACATCTTAGAGGTATTTTGCGATGTTTAGTAAAGAGGCAATTTTTGAAATGTATGCAGACATTTTTGTATTTACTGAAGGCTGCATCACATAAAGAATTCATGTAGCAGGTTAACTAAAAACTGCTGGGGATATGAGAGAATGTCAATACACAACTTAATTTGAATGCAGATGCTAGAAGATTTGAGTGGTTTGATTCCCTTCTCTACCTCATGGATATCCCATGGATATAATTTACTGTGCAGGTGGTGGAAATGATTTTTGTTCTTCACTTCTTTCATCATTCAAACACTTGATACCAACCAGAGTGCTTCCATAATAGAGGTCAAACCTCAGCCCTTTAATTCAATTCTCTGTGATTTTCTGCATTTGCCAGAAAGAATCTGTTTAAATTGAAACTGGAGCTACTTCCTCAAAAGACCATCCAAGCTCAGAGACAAAAAAACAGTTCCCAGCGCAGTCGGAAGAATAGCACACGAGGCGATAGAGCCGAGTTATCATCATCCATCCTTCCTCCGACGAGCCACGCCCACCCCACTAGCTGTTTCTTTAATGCTGTCAGAGCAAATGTCCGACCACAGATCAATGTAATGAGTCACTGATGAGGCAAACACATAGACAGCGAAGGGTGAGCAGGGAGACAGATGAAGGGAGACAAGAGCGGATGAGCCTCGAGGAGGAAGAGGAGGAAGGACAAAAATGTGATCAAGGACAAGCAGGAATACAAGAAAATGTTAGAAATGCACAGCCTGTATTTGTCTAAAAAGCATGGAATCCTGTCGAAAGTCTTGTTTTTCAGTTCTAGAAAAAGAACAAGACTTTTGACAGGAATTTAAAATGGAAGAGAATAGACAACAAAATAAAAGATTGGGAGCAGCAGTGCTGCTCGGATAGATACTATACATAATTCATGCTGAATCCACATTCATATGCAACACAGACCACATACATGTAGATGCATGAATAAATGACAGCGAGAGCTGAAGCAGCACAGATTCCCACTGATCAGCCTTTTGGGACGCTGCATGACATGTTTCTGTGTGGAAGTGTATCTGTGTTTTTTGGCATTCTGTGTTTCCTCCTGATGGGGATTTTTGTTCGTCAGATGAATGTTGCACACTGCCAGAAAACCTGGGGAATGTAAAAGATTTTACACTTAAGTAGTTTGTAGCATCTTGGAACTTTTTGCCGCCTGCTTGCCACATATGGATGGCAGTGGTTTTCAGGAGTTAGGTAATTCTCTTAAACTAAAAATGTTTTTCTGTATATTATTTTCTCAGGGAGCTGAGGGAGAAGATCCAGCCCGAGATCATGGAGTTGATCAAACAGCAGAGGCTCAACAGGTTGTGTGAGGGTACCTGCTTCAGGAAAATCAGTAGTCGCAGGAGGCAAGGTGAGTAACAGAGTACTGGCATGCACACACAAACACACACACACGTCTGAACATGCAAACATACACAGATCCTAACTGGGCAGATCTCTGCTGCGTTCAAGAAGGGAGATCTTCAGTTTCCTCTCTCTCCCCTCCGTGTGTTCTTTTATCCCTCCTCTCTGCGCCCCCACTCATCGCCTTATTCCCTTTGCGTTATGAAAACCCCACAGGAGAAACAATATCACAGGATCTTTGAAGCTCTGGACTGCTGTCGCGCTGCTGTTCACACAAATCTTTCTGGCTCTGTCAGCCTTCGAGGGAGAGACGTATAGCGACACGACGCCTCTCTTACTTAAACACATACAGAAATGCAGTACACTTGTCTTTATGTCTTGAGACATACAAACAGGCTGTCTTCCCCCTGCTTTTGCTCCAGCTGATATATGGCATGCAAGGAAATGCAAAGATGCACGAGGGCAAAAGCAGGCTAAAACACACAAGAATACACACTTGTTGAGATTAATTGTGATGAAAGCTTTGAGAAAAGAAATGAAAGAATCGCAAAGAGCTGACTATGGTAATACCGGGCTCTACAGTATGGAGGGTGTAGTGGAAATGATAAAGAGCAGTGCATATTTTGCTGAGACACAACACAAGTCAGACATTTATGCATCCACTGTGAATGTCGGAGGCAGAGGGAGCCCATTCTCACTCCCAACGCATCGAATACTGTGGCCTGGTCAGTGGCCCGACACATCTGCGTTTGATGCTGTAGTTGCACCCCTAGCATCTGGTGCAGTAGTGTAAAGAGTGAGAAATGTCGGGGGATGGTTGGCTGGTGGACGGGTCACACACTGGACTAGAATCAGGGTTTGCATCCCATGTGTGACTGAGAGTCAAGTTAACACAAGTTACATTAGTGACATGACTGAACATAGTCATTTTAACACTAAGTATGATCTTTTGCTTGTAGTTTTGATGCCTAAACCGAACCAAATCGCAAAAATGTCACAACGTAAATAAAATTCCAAATATGTATGTCCGATATGTCAAACGGGAAGTGTCTATAAGCTTTATTTTGAAAGTATAACCGGACATTGCGTATGTATTATTGCTCACTTGACCTCACTTGGAGCCATTCATGTGCAAAACTGATGCTAGAGGAGTAGGTAGAGCATCCTAGTTTGAACCTCAATGGCACAACTAAGCTGCCGTATTCGACGAGTTGGGAGTGAAAACGTGTTGTCTGAGGATATATAGAGATGTTATAGGTCTTCGATTTGTCTGTGAAGCCACGATGTGTTGAGGTTTTGGAAGTAAAATGCCCTGTACACAAGGCATCTCTTGACTTCTGACTTAATTTAGTGTAAGTATTAATAGTATTCCAGTGGAGGAGACAGGAAAAAGGAGCAGCAGTCAGCTCAGATAGGAGCGTATTGGAATCACTCTGCCTGATAATGTGTTTCACACTGGCTGCCACAGGAGAGAAAGGAGATGAGGGAGGAAGAGAAAGGAGTAGCAGCAGCGCCAGCATTAAGTCTGTATAATATACTGCTCCTCAGTCAGAGGGGGTTTAATCTGTTTGAAACCTGATCCCTTCACTCTTCTGTCCTCCCTCTTGCACTTTTCTTCACCCCCTCTCTGTCTGCATATACAAATACACAAAATAAAAAAAACGCAGTGACAAGCTCAGGTTTATTGTTATTGCATTACTGTCATCAGCTGCCCTACAGGAACTTCCAAATAAGTCAAATCAAATTGAGCACAACCAGGTGGATTTTTCTCCTCTGACACCAATGTATTCTGGCGTTTTGAGAGCCTGATCACGATTCGCCTTGGCAGCTGTCACCCAGATATCGTCAAAGCTGGATTACAGACAGAAAAATGAGTGTAGGAGTGAGGGGAAAAAATTATCTGGGTTGAAAAGATGTTGCAGGACAGATGTTCACGTGGAAAGCATCACCGGAGATTGAGTATCTGAGCATCTTCTCCGCTTGTGGTCGGCTGATTGATGCTGGCTTTCACGCAGTGACATGGATGCATGCAACGGCACACATACTAAACACAGAAGCAAAACCATTAGCTATTCAGAAGCAGTACACCCGCACACAGCGGTATATGAAGCAATTCATGAGCCTCACTGGATTTAATTTGGCACACTAGCCTGTAGGGCTACACCCGCTTTAATCTGCTGCAATAGCACACTGACTGTTAAAGAGTCTTCTGCCTGCACGAGCTAGCCAGAGCTGTCCTTGCCTCGGAGGACTCTTGAAGGAGTCAAGGACAGGCTGTTTCTCTACAACGCTCCAGAAAAAACTCCATCCTCCTCCTTGTGCCTGTCTGAACCACCTTCATGTGCTCCTTCCTTCAATCCACTCTCATCTCTCTCTCTTCCACACATACATGTTAATCCCTTGCATCCTATCCCCTCTGGTCTCATGCTGGTGCTTGCAGTATAGCCATGCACTGGCAGTGTGAAGACCGCTTTGTCTTCTGCAGACATAAGCCAAGCTGAAGAAGAATAAACTGAGCCCTATCGCAGATATAATTCTCTCTTGGTGTTTGTGTGAATTGAAACTTTAATCAAAAGCAGGGTGATGCACGCAAAACACTGAAACTTGGATTAATGGTGCCATATTTTCTTGTCTTCTATGTGTTCCTCAGATGAACTTTGACAGTGCTTGTACTTCCTGTGAACTCTCTGTCCTACTGTTATGTGTTTTGTCCTTTTCTTTACATACGTAAAATGTGCTCCCCTCACACCCTTTCTCCTTCTCCCACTCTCCCTCAGCATCTTATACGACTATTTCAAAGTCCTCCAGCCTGCAGAGACGCGAGTGTTACATCAAATATTAATTTAGCTGACTTAAGTGCAGATGACGCTCCCCTCTACCTTGCAAAGTGCCCGTCTGCCCATTATGAGGGGATGCTTCGCTCTCTAAAAGCTCAGGTTGATGATGTTCGGAAGTTTAGAAGAAAGAGCACTACCTGTGCAATCTTTTAAGTGCAGGTTACCAGAAGGTAACAGCACTCGGGGCTCTGAAGAGTGTAACTTGTGAAAAAGCTGCACCGAAGCACAGCTAAAATTGGAAATTTGGCCTGATTCTGTTGAATCTCGCTGCATGTTCACCCACGTCCCAGCAGCTGACTCAGATTAAGACAATTATAGTTTAAGTGATACGAGAATCAATCCAAGACACAGACGAAGCACCTTCAAGCCAACAGATGAGCATATGTGCTTGTGTATAGTCACACATACACACACACAAACTAGTCATGCCTCGCAATCAGTTAAATGTCCTCTCTCAGAAAAGCGCTCCCCTCACAGCTGCCACACACATCTCTATCCCCCCTCCACCGTGGACCGGTGCCACTGTGCACCAGCCTGGCACAGCCAACTGTCTATTTTCAGCAATTAGGATTTGGACCATGCCACCCAGGCATAGCCAGCCAGACCTCCCCAGTCTGTGCGCGCTCACTGCCAGCTCAGCCTGGTGCCCATGTTGGCAAGGGAACACCAGGTTGTTCCGCAGAGGCTGGTGGTGTAGGGCAGTGACCAGCGCTTTACAGCAGCAGCTGGTAGTTACAGACCTCCACTGCATAAGGATTAGACATCATGTCATCAAAAAGAAAATGCCCATAACTAAAATGCCAGATCAACTAGTGATTTGCACCCAAGTGTAAACCCACCATGATGTCCCCTGTGATTTGTGGACTCCCGTTTTAAGCCATGTTTTTAAAAAGCAGTTTCCATCTTGTTTTTTTGGCACCAGAAGTGACCATATTCCGACAAGGTAGCCACGCCCTAAACGCATTCTCTGCATTATGGTATTGATGTATTGAAAAAGACTTGAAAGTAGCGATTGAGACTAAAACCTCATTAGCAAACTGTTTACTGAGGTAATAAATCATGTGAGAAGTAGGGTCATTTTCTCATAAGCTTACATACATCAGACTTCTATTTGAAACTACCCAAGTTGCCCCCTGCTGAATGCAGGTTTAAGGCACTTTTCAGTGGCTTTACTTTATAGAGCCAGACACTGTGACCCTATTTTATATAATCAGTGCCTGCACCACATCATTTTAGGCTTTATATTTTTTTTCCACTTGTTTTTTTTTATTATTTTTTTATATTGTCATCCATGGTCCAGTACAAATTCATCAAGTGCAGCCTATAAAGTGTCCATGTAGTTGAATTCTCACCTTTGACACAACAAGTGTGTATGAAAAGTATGAAAAAAAACAGAATTTATTCGTGGACAGGTGGGCTATTGTTTGTATTCCAGAGAACAATTTAAGCACAATGGTGTAAAATGGTCGCCTTGTAAAAAGAGCTTTTATTATTCAAATTGTACCATCAAAAAACCTTTTCATAAAACACCTCAGTCATATTTCCTGCGGGTAGACTCGGCACTTCCTTACCTCTGGTGAGGACCTGGTAAATTTTTGAACTTGGTTTCATCACGTCGCGCTCCCGGTTTCATCTTTGCTTCATTCGAGGCAGAGAAATCAAAAGCCAGAAAAACCTCATGTGATCTCGACTTGAGTGTGTATGTGGAATTGCAGTTACAGTGATGAAGGCCAACTGTCTGCTTTGTTGCCCATCAAGATCCCTCCCTCATGCAGAGCATCATGGCCCATCTGTGGAATTTCCTCAAGGCTGTATTCCCTTCTTTTTTTCCCCTATTTTTTTTTTTTGTAACAGATTCTTTTTTGCCATGCTAATTTTCTCTCCCGTTGATGACTCATGAAATCCCATATGATGTCTTGTGCCAGCCGCTGACGTATATCATAACTCTTCTTAATCTTGATCTCTCTCTGTTTCCTCCCCTCTGTCTTCCTCCTCCTGTTTACCTCCAGATAAGTTTTGGTATTGCCGTCTTTCTCCGAACCATAAAGTCCTGCACTATGGAGATTTGGAAGAGAGCCCCCAGGGTGAGGTGCCCCACGACTCTCTGCAGGACAAACGTGAGTGAAACGTGTTCAAATAAGTATTCTCTCCGAGTCATCAGTCTCTATCTGCACTGAAGGCTCATACGGTGTGTATGGACAGTGTCAAGCAGCTGTCATAGCATTGTGTGTTGGCTTTGAGAGTCGGTGTTAACACCAGTTTTACCTGCAGTGCATGCACACTGATGGATCCGGAGAGAATTTCAACTTTTAATCGTTTGAATAAAGCAGCCGCCCATCTGGGATGTTGATGATGTATTTGTTGTTGATGTTGTTCATTCACTTCTGTCCTCTCTGCAGTGCCTGTGGCTGATATCAAAGCTGTTATCACCGGCAAAGACTGTCCTCACATGAAGGAGAAGGGAGCCCTGAAGCAAAACAAGGTGCGTTTGTGCGAGTTTGTGTGCACACGTGTGTGTACACGTGCACGCGTGTGGGTTGCTGGGTGTGTAACCAGGCGAGAGAATGTGCTTCTCTATGCGCGCGAGTTGCATAACGTGATGTCAGTTACATAAATTTGCTTTGGGAAATAACACAATAACTTGAGTCTCAGCGCTCGACGCAGGGAGACGCATCCATCAGCGGCGATGTGTAAAAATAAACCACAGAATAGTCCTTTAGCTGCAGACGCAACTCACACACTGGCCACCAAACACATGCTGGTGCCTTTTCTCTGCCGTTTAAATTTGAAAGTAAGACATCGGCAGACATTGCCCTCTGCACTGCTTTAACCAGGATGAAAGAGCCATCTTGTCTGGGGCTGTGTACACATCAAGCCCTTGCTCTCCTGCACTTTGCTTCTGCAAACCTCCACCCACTCCACCTGCAGGACTCTGATATATTGGATCTTGGATAAAATGCCTTGAAGACAAAGAGCGCGCCTCCTCCCCGCTTTGTCTCCTTTATTACCTTGTCGATAAGTGCAGGTCTAGGAGAATGACCTGAGGGGGGTCTGCGGGCCGTCTAGCAGGCCTGTCCCAGCCTTGTGAATGAGAACAAGAGCACATTTCATTACTCACCATTACAAGGCCGGGCCAAAGTCACCTCTATGTGCGTTAGAGCAGAGCTGGCGTCAGGACCATTTGTGGGACACAGAGTTGGGAGGGTGAGGTGGCACATCGTGTTGTCAGTCTGTATTTCCCAAATTCTTACAGTCTACATGTATACAACAAGAGCAGTTCTTCTATAAAGGTTGTTTTTTCTTAATTATTCCGTAGGCATAGTCCATATTTATCTTATTCACCTTCTGTGCCGCAGGACATGCGTGCTTTTTTAGCAAACAGGTTCACCAGTTTGCCTTTCATCAGTGCTGTGTTTTCCATCTCATTTCCGAAGCGCGGCTCTCTGCTGTATGTACATGCGGACACACACATATGACTAGAGGATACACTGTATGATAAGTGTGGATGATTGCATGTTCTGCTGAATTTACTTACATTCATGCGATTTGGGACGGGTTGATTCGTGTGGAGAATCCTCTGCATCTAAAGAGCAGGTGCAGATTTGTGCAGCTCTATTAAAGTAAGGCTGCAGTGGGGGAAAAGAAGATCTAATTAAGCAGTATTTTATTGAAAACTCAATGATGGCAGAGAGGGGAGCTGCACTTAATTAGTTCATAAATAAACAGTTAAAAACTGTTTTAAAAAACCAAAACATTGATAAATGAGGACAATACCAGTTTTATTACACCAAATAAAAAGCAGAGTTGTGTCTTTGTGGCTATAAAGTTAAAGAAGCTGTTCATTCACTGTGGGGATTATACTCATCTCATTAACAACATGCTCACAGTGTCAATGCTGACATGTCGATGGTCACGTTTTTTATACAACCTTTTCTTTTGTGTGTCTCTTAAGATTTCTTCATCTCTCAGACTTAATTTGGGCTTTTAAAAGCTCTCCGATTTTTAGTTGAAACGCACTTTCCAATTGCTAAAAAGTTTATATTGAGGGAGAAATATCCAAACACACGTGCGTTTCTTGAATTGGAATGACTTGCATTACAGTATTTTGAGTAGCTGTAATTAGTTACTTCTACACCCCTGGTTCCAAGTGCTGAATACCCAAAGTTATAAAAGTAACACACACACAGATCTTCAGTACCAAGTTGACAAATCTCAGTTGCACCAATTTATTTTGGCAGCAGACCTGCTGGAACATATGACTCCTTTCCCAATGACTGATAATGTCAGTTATTTTTAAAAATGCACTACACTGCCCTGATGCATCATATCATCTGTTTAGTCTTGTAACTAAAGTTATCAAATAAACGTAGGGGAGTAAAAAGCACACTGTTGCCCTCCAGAATGTAGTGGAGTGGAAGTATGAGGTAACAGAAAACGGAAGAGTAAATGTACTCGGTTACATTTTTATCACAGATCTTTTCTGTTCTGAGTCTCCTGATTTGAGACAAAGCCCTCCGCTGAACTGCAGCTTTTAAGCTCTCCGTCAGATAGAAGTGCACCTCGGCTGCAGTCTTCAGCCTCTGAACGTGTAATTACCTGCTGCCTTACTAAATCAGATGCTAATTTCAAGCAAATTGCAAGCAGGCATTTAATGAATTGCTTTCATGTATACAAATCTGGCTCTCTGTGTCTCTATTCTGTCCTCACACTACATCCGATTCATTCCCCACAGTAGACCATAGTAGATATTGAGGGAATACACCCGGATATCATATCACACCACATCATATTCCCAGCTTCCCTGGGCGTTTTTCAATATCTAGTATCTGAGAGCATCCCAGATGTTTCTCTCTTTGAGTCTTTGAGTCCTAGCTCGCTGATACCTGATGAGTTGATGTGCAGCTGATGTAACAGATGGTGACAAGACGTGAGGGGGAGAGGGAGATTGTGCCGGTATGACAGCATTGTTGTGTGAATCTCACCTGTTCCTTTTTCCTTTGTACCTTTTTTTTTTCTTTCTTTCTTTCCCCTCTCCATCCCACCTCCTCCTCCACTCTGTCACCATCTGTACCTCCCGCTCTGCTCTGCCTTTGCACCATTTTCTCTTCCTCACCCCTCCCCTCCCTCTCTGCCTCTCGCTCTGTCCTCTCTCCAGGAGGTGTTGGAGCTGGCCTTCTCTGTCCTCTACGAGTCCGACGAGTATTTAAACTTTATCGCTCCTGATAAACACGAGGTAAGCCAGCGGTGTTTGTAGACTGCACGAAGAGAACGGTTTTGTGTATATGTAATTGTCTGTTTTTGTCCTGGAAATGACCACTAGAGTGTTTTTAAGCAATTTATCAGACACATACAGTAGATTAAATATGTGTGTGCTGTATATTTAATTTTATTTTTAAAAACCTTTCTCTGAGAGTGCAGTTCCTTGAGTTTTATGAGGACACGTGCACACATTGTCCAAGCATAAATGTGAGCATAAATTAGCGGCCAATTAAGATTAGATAATGCTGATTGCATACAAAGCTATAAAGGGATACAATAATACTTATAAACATAGCTATAGATTTACAACGTGAATTCATGCAGAAGCCATAAAAATGAGATTCAGAGAGCTCTTGTTTGGTTTACGCCCAACCACACTGTGTGTATTCTTGACATTTAACAAACATGTTTAATGCATTTACCTCCTCGTGAATCATTTCAAAAGCAGATTTTATTTAAACATTTTGAACCTGAACTGTCAAGTTGTGTTTTTCACTGCCTTTGTGTTGCTTGTTTGCCTGTTACTGGCCATAAAATTGTTGCTCAGCAGAAAAGTGTGAAAGAATCAGTGTGTGTGTGTGTGTGTGTGTGTGTTAGAGCCGCACGATGCACAATTTCAGCATCAACACTGCAATGTGCACGCGCACAATAGTCACATCGCAGGAGCAACTTCTTTGCTGTTTGATATAAGAAACAAACTTTCTCAGCTCTCATTTCACATGACTCATCTCCAAGAAACGTCTGTTGTGCATAATTGAGTTAGCGACAGGCAGGCATGCACAGCGAACCGCCATCATTCTTGATCAGTTTGATAAAATGAACTCCCCTACATAATCCCCACCCATCATTCTAAAGTGATTAATTCTTTACAAATTGAGCTATTCAAGTTATCTGGAAGAAATCCAAGAACATATTCATATCGCAGAGAATCCTGTCAGACCTGGTGTGTATCAGATCAGCTACGTGCTCGTGTGCATGCCTGACACAAACCAAACCTTATCTTACTTGGAATAAAACACACCAAGTTTTAGGTGGAATCCCCAAGTGATAAAAGCTACAGTTAGAAGCACCCTGATAATTCATTATTACAATATCTATTGCTTTATATGGACTTGATCTCAGCGATGTAAAATATCACTTTTAAGGGCTTAGCAGGTTTTAACAGGAAAGTGCGTTCCACGCAGTCGAAATAAAAGAAAATGTGTCAAACGAGGAAGGAGACGATAAAAAGTTTTTATTATGTGGCTAAATCATAAAGGTGCAAATCAGTAAAAAGTCTAAATGATTTGATCACTCTTTCCTCATTAGGGTTTCAAACAACAAACAGTATGGGCGTGGCCTCACCTATACAGCAGCAACACATGACACCAAGGATATGATGAAACAAGGAAATAACATGAGATGAGATGGCAGAATAGAACCATGCAGAAGATGGACGCCCTATATAATATTTCATGATACCACAATTTCATATAATATTAAAATGCTGTCATTTTAACGGCTTTTTAAGGCATTCAAGGACATTAAGAATTTGCAAGTATGAGTTTGGGTATATGGATAAAATCACTTGGTATATCCACCTTTTATAGCACAATATTAATATTTTACTTGATAATATATCACAATTCTAGAAAATCAAAATTTCCATTAGAGACGTCTCATGGATTTGCAGCAGTCTATAATATGAGCAGTGTAGAAAAATCACCCAATATGTATTCAGCTTTGAATGGATTTTGGCTAGCAACTTGACATTGACGTGAGACTTGGAGTTTACCTCAAAGAGTTTCCGATACTGTCTTATAGCTGTAATGACCGCCAACAAGTGGAAGGGGAGTGCTCTTGTGTTTCATAGTGTACTAGTACACACTGCACACAATGCACTGATACTTCTTCAAAGGATAATTCACATCATTTTCACACCTGCTTGATACCAGAAACCTTTTTTTAAACGTAGAAGTTGTATTGAGGACAAGAGAGAAGATGATGTCCCTGCTCCATTTCTCCTGAGTCACAGTGTACACACACTTTCCTCCCCATGTCTCTGTAGCAGCAGGTGGAGTCACCAGCTCGCTTTCAGTTTAAAAACATCCATCTAATTATAATGTGTAGGATTTTAGTTGATTTTGTGGCTCCTGATTTGTTCAAATGTATGGATCTACCTGTCTGTCTCTGCAGTACTGTGTGTGGACAGACGGTCTAAACGCCCTCCTGGGGAAGGAGATGACCAGCGATTACACCAAATCTGACATGGACACCCTCCTCTCCATGGAGATGAAGCTCCGCCTCTTGGATTTAGAGAACATCCAGATTCCCGAAGCCCCGCCCCCGATTCCCAAAGAACCCAGCAACTATGACTTTGTTTACGACTGTAACTAGACGAACGACCCCAGGAGCCCCGAACCCCAACCCCACCCGGCACCTACTGTACTCACTGGACCAATCCCCCCCTTTTCTTACAAACTGGAACAAAAACAAATAAAACCACATAATATAAAACATGAACTGTGATTGAAAGAAAAAAAAGGATTTATTGAACTATTTTCCTCTTGCTTCTGGCTTCATAAGAGCGAAAATGGTGCGTATTATCAGGCTCACTGCACTTGAGGGACTCGGGGTCGACGCAGAGTCATCGGGTTGGGGAAGAGAAAAACAGGAAGTGCTCGTTTGGCCTATCATTGGTCACCCTGCGTCTTCTTCCTCACTCTCTTCCTGTGTCTGATGTTTTAAAAACCTTCACTTATTCTTCTCGGCAGAGGCGCCCGCTGTCATTTTGCTTGAAGAACGTCGTAGACAAACGCTTAGAAAATTCTATTTGATTCAGCTTCCTTGTTGTCCTGGCTTTATGTTTACTTTATTATTTTTCCTCAGGGCTTTTGTGGGGGGGAGGGATGATGGCTGTGTAGGAGCAGGGAGGGACGGGGGTTTTTGTGTTTTGTCGTCAGCTTTTCCAGCAGTATTTTCTGTCACATTCTCACTTTACAGTATTTGTGGCAGCTAAATGTTTCCCAAGAGGCTGGAAGGAAGGTTGAAGTACATTTTAAGGCGAATACTTCAGAAAAAAACGGTCTCTTATCTCCTCTGTCCTGCTACACATATACTGAAGACTGTTAGAACAAGTCGATCCTCAAAATCAAGGCACTGTACGACGGTAACAAGCCTTTACTTTTGAATATTCGTATCTTAATGTTACTATCCCACCGCTGCTTTTTGCATATTGTACACACCTACACAGTGGCTTTGCCCAAAATGACCGTAAAAGCACCGCCACACATCCAGACACACACTCGTCTCTCCCTCAGTTGAGTCTCTCGTTGTAATGACTGCTGTACACAACATTCCTAAGCAATATTTGAGCTTTTTTTTTTGTTTGTTTATCATTTGTAAGATGGTCATAATTCAGTGATTAAAAAAATTGTGAAACTGCCAAGTAGTTGGTATTACAAAGAGGATGTTAGTGTTTTTGGTAAAAGGGAAGTTGTCTTTTTTTTGTGTGTATGTGTTCAGGACTAAATGGCCACAAAATTGAAAGTTTACGTATTTTTTTAATTTAAAAACAAATCATGGTTGTTATTTCTAGTATGATTTATATATTTTCCCTCCTTCCTATTTAATACCTTCGGATGTTTTTTTTTTTCTTTAGGATTTTTCAAAGCCCCTCAAAACTGCTGTTTACATTAAAGATTTAAGAACCGTAACTTATTTTTCTTTCTCTTCCTCTTTTCATTCACGAACTACGTGCACTTAAAGGACCATGCCAGTGTTTAAAACATGCAGGTGAACTACTGCTCCTTGATTAAGACCAGGCTAATCAATACAGAAATATGGTGACATTTCCATCCGGATTGTCTCTGTTTAACTGTTTGTCACAAGTTATAACTAATATAAAACCAAACTTATGTTAGAAGAATCAATCATGGTACCTTTAAATCATTAACCAAAGTCTCTGGACTGACCATCAGAGGGCACGACTGTCTTCTTCTTCTGTCTCTAGCATATTTATTTAAAATTATTATGGCTGTATAAACTGAGGTATATGCAATATACCTGTAATGGATTTTTTTTTCATTTGTGCATTTATCATTTAAACTTTCCACCACTTGAAAAACCCAAAACCTGAACCTGAATCCAACTGAATCCAAACCAACATGTGTACTTTAAAATCGTATCCAAGAAAATATGGAGCAATGTGCAAGTATGCATAACTGACTCTGTAAATACCTTTTTAATTTCACATAAAAATGATAAAGGCTGCACAAATGTAAGTCGTTGCACCACAAAAATACATGTAAAGTCATATTTACGCATTTGTGGATCGGTGAACGTATGGTTTTACATATTTGCAAATCACTCCATATTTTTTTATAACAAATAAAAAGAAAAATACTCTTTTGTGGCTAGTACATTTTTTTGTGGATTATGGTACAGATTTGTGGATTGTCTTCTGTGGGTTACAAATATTTAAGAACCAATTAAAACTTCTATATGATGAGTGAAGCCACAGTGAAGAGTTTTTGCTATGAAGCTCCAGAAATGTTTTGTGGACTACAACACTTCATCTGACTTTTGCGTCTGTATCGGGGTGAGTAGGTAATGACTGAATTTTCATTTTTGGGTGAACTTATCCTTTAATGGATTCATAACATTAAGCTTATAACATGTAATAGTTTAAAACTCACAGGAGACATTTTTCCTGCATTGAGTGCTTTTTGCTTTTCATGCTTTAATCACAATCAATCAATTTTCCTGATTAAACAATACATACCTTTACCTAAGTGAACATTTGAATACTTCCACTGCCCATCTCTCTCTCTCTCACACACACACACACACACACCTCGTGGTTTGATAGGCTGGAGGCGTTGCGCACAGTGGCACAGTTTTCTCCACCATCACACCACCTCCTCTTTCAGAGTCTCCAGCTTCATCTCCTCCTGTCCAGCTTGCACAGCCTGCAGGCATCCTCTGGGTTTCTGCCGCTGCAGCCACAGCAGCATCAAACCGTAACCTCAGCAGAAACCGGTCAAAACTTAAGGACATTTGATGAAAATACGGTGATACTGTCTTGTGTCGCTTTCAGAACCGTTATTTTCTGGAACATTCTTGAATTGCTCACGTCTTATCTTTAAGAAATCAAAGTTTCTCTGTGCAAATGTAAGTTGTTACACTTTCTACATGTCAGCGCCATTTTAAAAGGTAATGCCACTTCTGAACCGTAGAATTTGCTCATCATCTCAATACTACAGTAACTGAGGCAACATGTCATCATCCTGAAATATTTATATGGAAAACAATCTGTCAAACCCTACAATGATTCATGAGACTGAGTTATGGTCTACCTTGGTTTCTAAGCTGAATATTTTAGCTCAGGTTGCCTTTGTGTGTGTGAGTGTCCTTGGTTTTGGTGCCTGGTTTTTCCCATTACATGCATGGCTGTGTCACAGGATATTTATTCCCCTGCACACAGGTCGTAGCAGTCCCTTACTCCTCTGTGTGTGACACCATTTCCTGCTTGACGGCTCTATCTGCCAGCCAGCACAGAGACCTCCACTGAGCTCCGTCTTCAGGGGAAGATTGTTTACTCACCAATGGATACTGATGCCCCTGTGCTCATTAGAAATGTAAGTCAGAGCCTAACAGCATCTGTCTCACACTCTCTTGGGCAAAAAAGAAAAGGCACTCTTTTTCTCTCCTGCCTGCCACCCAGTACTTTGATACACTCACACACAGCATGCAGATGTTTCATGTCACACTTAAATGGTTTCCAGTCCTGGGAGTGGAAGCTGTGGCGTGTTGTGGGCTACTCTGTGAAGTGGATTACTCGCTGGAGCCGGAGTCTCAGATGAAAGTCTATTAGACACTCGTTAGCAAGGATGGAAGCGTTAAAAGGATGGAGAGGGACGAAGAAAAGGGAAGAGCTCAAGGGAGGTCTTAAAAATACAAAAGAGAGCTTTAATGGCTCTCAGTAGAACGCAAACACTCTGCCAGGGCCCAACAGTCCTCTTTTGTAAATCTCACACATACCAGGCACCTAAATACACCTTATTTTTTCATCAGTATCTGTGCATTGTTCTCAGAGAAATTAACAAACAGATCTTGTGCAGTTAAAGTGAGAAAAAAAATCATAGATCCACCCCTTTACCTGGATCTGCACCAAACGTTGGTGGGGTCTATTCTGGGCTGAGACCCATCCTCCATCCAAGTGTCATGAAAATCTGTTCAGTAGTTTCTGCTGGCAAACCAACCAACAAACTACAGACCATTAACTTGCAATAAAAAAGGGATCATGCCAGGTTCATGACATGGCAGAAATGTTCACAGACAAAGTGATGTCGCTGAAGTTTTATTCACATCATGTATGGTCACATTTGTGCTCTCACTCTCTCCAGGAAGTTATAGTGACAGGTGACCAAAATGAAACGCACAGTTACCTCAAAAAATGTACAGATTTCTATGGGTTTAAAAATTAAAGAAAACATTCGGTATAATGTACACAGTACACAGCTCAACAAAATATATAACAAAGGTTTAGTCTTTTTTTGACCAATGTAATAGAGAAATAACAAGTTCCATCTTTAAAGGGAATACAAAAAAAACAGCATGTACTTGAAATCAGTGTTGTAAGATGTACCCAAAAATCCTATTTAAGTAAAAGTAATGATATTATGTTAAAATATAACTGAAAGTCAAAGTCATACAAATACTACTTGAATGAAAGTCTTGAAGTATCCTTCAAGTATTAATACTATTAATAGTAATATTCTGGCAAGAAATGCACATAAATATCAAAAGTAAGACTAAAGTAATTTTCTGAATCTGGTGATCATCATTTTTTAATCTGATTGCCTGTACAATGAATTGATTTTAAAATGTGTTGCTTCGGCTCTGACGCAGCATGTAATCTGAAAAGTAACTAATAACTAAAGTTATCAAATATATTTAGTGGATTCAAAAGTACAACACTTCCTCCAAAATGTAGTGGAGTGGAAGTGTGAAGAATCTGAAAATTAAAATAGTCAAGTAAGGTACAAGCGGCTTTTAAATTGTACACGGGTAAATGTATTCAGTTACATTCATTCATCATCAGTGCTGAACTACAACTTTATGTGACAAAAGAAAGAGTGTAAAATATCATGACATCATAATGTAATGGACAGGAAAAGTGACTGAAAACTGTTATGTAAGCTGCAGGACTACTACAAAGTGCAAGTGTTTTTATTATTTTGCCTTGTGAACCTTGCTTTTATTGAGATATTGATCCAGATTTGATTGACACACTTGGCTAAAACCAAGACTTAACCTCTGACACTCACTTATACACTTCTGTGGGATTCTTATGGCGATATCAATCCACGTCAATTATGTGTGTGTGTGTGTGTGTGTGTGTGTGTGTGTGTGTGTGTGTGTGTGTGTGTGTGTGTGTGTGTGTGTGTGTGTGTGTGTGTGCGTGCACTGCTGGGGGAAACAAGCTGGTGAAGGAGCTATTTTTATGTACTTACCATACCCTGATTCCCTGTGGCGCTTGTTGCCATCATGTGTTTGTGTGAGACGGCAGAGAGACGGGAGGGAAGAGGACTTGGCTGGCCTCATTACAAGTTTCTCAGAGACTTCACGCAGAGTGTGTGACAGCAGCCGGAGGGGCCGCGGCCAGCAGGGTGCAGCTCCTCTCCTCATCCAGCAGGACACACTAATCAAATCAGATTAAGGCTGGAACTGATTATATGGGCACACGCTCTTCCAGAGCAGCCTCTCAGACAAGTTGGCATGACATCCAGACTCGTCAGCCTTCTGCCCTCGTTAGTGTCTGCTGATGGTGTTTGTAGGGTCAACACGCCATCAGAAAACTATTTATACTGGGGCGACGGTTCTAATAGTCTGAGGACTGTCCAGGGTGTTGTCTCATTTTTCGAAATAAAATTGAATTCGCCTCCACATTAGGGAAGCAGCTGATGTATCAGCTGCAGATATCTCAACATTTCAGTGAATAAAACCAAATGTAAAACCAATTCAGTCACTGTCTTCATGTGATACAAATCCTTTATCCTCCTCAAGGCCGGACTACATCCCGCACTGGTTGCTGCTGCTGTCTTGCTTCTATATTTACAGCTGTAACAGCAAGACTTTAGGTCTGGAAGCTTGTGAACATTTAAAGATTTTATGCTGCATCATCAAAGTGTCTTCAAAGTGGAGAAGGATTAAAGGTGAAGCCAACACAAACAGAAGAGCTATACTTGCTATTTCTTGTCTTTTTTGCTACTGGATGCGATGCCGCAGTTCAGTCGTTCCCTAAGGGCGTTATCGACAAAGCGTCATCCGACTCGAGTAAATCACAAATCTAATGGTGCCAAGAAAGAGCAGCTAACGGGGCAGAGATAGGAGAAATGTGCGAGAGCCATTCCAAGTGTTCCTGCTCATCACTCGTATTGACTTGTTTTCTCAGCTTGTTGTCTCTCAGTCTCTCATTACCGGAGACGTTTGTGGACCCATCAAGAGGCGGCAGATAGGAGCTCTGCTACACTGATGTTATTGATTGGTGGAGGGACTGATCGATTGTCCCTCGTACATTGTTATTCACCCGGCCTGAGAGCAAGATGGCGGGCAGCGTGGGGCAGACTGAGCAATGCTGGGTGCTGCAGACACATCAGGTGAGAGCAGAGAGTTACAGATTAACAGCTTAGATTTGACCTCTTGTAGATCATAATTGCATAAATGTTTTCGTCTTTCTTATTCTGAATAAGAAGAAGACTGAAGAAAGGCCCTGAGAACCGTGTTGTTTTGTCTGATCTCTTAACTTGAGGTTTGAGGTGGGCGGGGCTCAGTCGAAAAAAGGTGATGCCACTGACGTCTGAGCACCAATCAGAGTGTGGCTTAAATCTGATGACCAATGAAAGACTGTTTGCTATGGTTCCATCCCAAATAGTCCTGGTAAAGTAGAACAGATTATCTTTTTTTTTTTTTTTTTTTTTTTTTATTACTGTAACACCCAAGGATGTTATCAAGCTTGGCCTTATTCAGAATACATGTCCATTCATATTCAAGATTATAAAAAACCTCAAGTTATAGAAAAAATACTTAAAGGGGCCATAAAAGATATTTTTATGATAACAAAGTATCAAATCAATGTAATTGCCATAGAGAGTTACTATCCGATTCGGCTGCTCCCCTTCTCATAATGACATTTAGCATTTTACAGTGAACATTGTAGTTTGCTGCTAGCGGCTCTTACAAGGTAAAAAATATTTGTGCAGATTCATTTCCATTTCCACATTTTGCAGGGTGTTTACTGTATGCTTCCATTTGATTGCCTGGTTGCACATGAAGCCGTGATGCAGATATATGACCCATACCATATCTGCCAAGTAGTTTTAGTGCCTGAACCTATCCTTTTTATAAATGGTGATACATGTTATTTTGGGTGTCAGTGGCCTATTTCACCAGTTTAAAAAAATGTCTACAAAGTAACTGGATATGTAAATAAGCAACTGTTTAGGTTTGCCGTATCAACTTTAAAGGTGATATGTCAATGTTGTGTTCGAACGTGGCCATAAATGTATTGCATGTTTAAAAGCAGCAGGCAGTGTAGTATAAAGGATGGCATAGTTTTCCTTGGATCCACCACATGAATGTAAATTAAGCGCCCTTAGATAATTTCTCTGTAGTAGGATAATGATGTAGGATTTGTTACCCTCCTACATTTGCAGGGTATTTACTGTATGCTTCATATTCTCGTGGTAACTCAGGTGTCACACATGTTAACAGTTTAAGCCTAGAGTTGGTCGGTAAACTTCCTCGCTGGATGGAGGAAGATGAGCGACGGCTGTGCCTGCTCCTCCAATGGAGGCACCTGGGGCCCTGGGCCAGGATTAGTAGGGCGAAATGATTGCATTAACCCAGACAAAGATCATCCCTGCAGAGTGGGAAACTGTGATTTAGATAAACGGACACAACTCTGAAATTGATTTCCACATCCACCCCAACAGTTGCTTTATCCCAGCTATCTCGGTGATGAATCTGAAAGTCTTCCCTGGTGTTGGTGTGGCGATTGATTGAAGGGACTGCTGCAGTCGGTCAGTGTTTACAAGAGTTATACAAGCACACCAGGACTAATGCATTTCTAACAGGCTGCAAGAGGAACAGCCTGCCAAGATGCATTCACTCCGAGAAAATCAGTTGTAGATTAGAGGCGATCAAGTTTATTTGTATCACCTTTTCCCTTATAAAGGAGACAGAGCTATTGGAAACAGCACTTAAGAAAAAATCCCATCACAGAGTTTATTTTGAAGCTGTTCTGGAGCTTCCAATCATATCACTGGGTTTGAGATCCCTCAATTTCTATTTTCTCTCTATGACCTTGGAAACCAGACTCCCTCAACAACTCAGAAATATTCATGATGTATTTCCTCGTTGGGTAAAGTTTGAATTAGATGTTGTCAAAAAAAGTACACATCAAAAACTATGTGAACCGGGGAAATTTATTCATCCAGAACTCGTGTTTGCCTTGTAATTATTCTAAAGAACAATGGTGTCTGTATTTCTGAAATGCCTTCACTTTTTTTATCATATTCCTGCACACTAGGAACCATCTGTCAAGAAGAAACAAAACCTAACGGAGCTAAAATGGTCCCAAAGTCACCTGTCATCTCCGCCTCTCAGTCATTTTTTAAAGAAAAACATACATTTAAGTCAAACCCCAGCATGGCATTTTCTATTTTGACGTCCTCTTTATGTCACTAAACCACCCTCGTCTCTCCCTTTTACCCACTTTAACGCACGTAAAACTTTCTATTTTGGTGAAAAGCAGTCTGAGCAAGTGAACATGTCATACTCAAGTCTTTTGTTCTCCGCTGTGGCGCTCTGGATCTAATTCTGGTGAAGGCTGACACCTCTTGATGTCATAAAATGGACGGGTACTTTGTTGTCAACCGGAGCCTGTGAATCACTCGGGATGGTTTGAAGAGCACGAGGCACCACTGAGGAAGGGGGAAGAAGAGGAGACTTTTTTTAGCGTGGCAACAAATGAGCTGAACTTTGCCTCGGGAGTCTGTTTTTGGGCCGCAAGGTTTGCTCCTTTAATTGCTTCAGAGTTTTCCGAAAATCACCATATGTTCAGGGGTGTCTGGCTTTGACAGAGAAGACGTGCGGGGAGAAATGAAAGATGGATGGCAATGTACTGAGGACCACGGGAGAGGTCTGTGTGATGCACCAATAAATCTTTAAGATTTCCCCGCTGCCAGCCCCACCCAAGGCTGCACCAAATGAAACCTGATGGGAAGCGGGTCTGTCCTCCAACTAGGTGACCTAATGGGGTCAATATGCCCAGTTGGTGGTGCTCCTAGCTGACCCTCTCTGGAGATAGCCAGCAGAGAGTAATAAATACTGCGTCACACAATCAATATCATCGCTACATGGTACATGCTCCAATCTGACTTTGGAAATCTACTGATGCCGAGAAGCCTTCTGATGTCCAGTACTTACATTTCAGTACAAATATTTAGTCCAAAACACAATATCCCATGTATAAATAGTAACGAAACACCAATTGCAATTTATCTGTCAAAAATGCCTTCCATTACATTCCATATGCCAGTACCACGATGGCCACCGACCTCTGCACGTTAGAATGTCACCTCAAATGAGTACATATGAGCTTCTATGCCCACCCTAGAGCCAGCAACAGCCTACGAGTGATCGTGCAGACATGACACCCAATCTCTCTTCCATCCCCCCTTTCCTGAGCCACTTACACACCAGCCACAGGTTGGACTGACGCGTCATGTAGCCAATGAAATTTCATAACTAGCAATATTTCGTCACAAAAACGTGAGTTAAGTGTTCATGCTAATAGGGGCAGTTACAAATCTGCAGGCTTATTTTTGCTTGAAAATATTCCATCAAGGAAAGATAATAAATATTTTAGTGTGTTTAAACTCCTATAGATAAATGCCAGAAGCACTTTCAGAGCTTCTTATGATTCAGACTGTAACCTTCCAAAAGAGCCCAAAACCATGCCCGTACTCCAGATGGTACAACAGCTTTGGATTTACTTTGGGGCTGGACTGAGATAGGTGTTTTAGGATCATTTAACATACATTTCCAAGAATAGTCAGAGATAGCTGTATTGCTTCACTGGGTGAGAGCCTGGAAGCATTCTTTCATGTATAAGGTTTGGCTTAACCATTGCTTTTCTAACTTTTTAAAGACAAAATGTAAGAAGAAACATACATAGATAAAAATGTGCTTAATTGTTATTCATTGAAATAACATTATCAGATTACCAAGCCACCTGTCTGAGTCAGTATCAGACCGATATCCAATACCAGTATCAGTATCGGTGTATCTGAAATGGTACAAATCAGACCCTTTCCCTCGTCTGCACGTCCCTCTGACAGTACCATGAGACACAAATGCTTCTCTCCAAAGTCATAGATGTCATTTTTGTTTCCTCCCTGTTTGTGTATTTTAATAGAATTTCCTTGAGTTACAGTTTCTCATGTGTGAGCAAAAAGGGACAGCGACAGATCCGTCAATGCGGATAGATAGAAAAAAAGTCTCCCATTGGGCCATTTTTTTTCTCCCCCCATGCTGCATTGTGTTGAATTGACACGAGACTAATGTGAACCAAATCCAGCCCAGTGCGTCTATATTTACCACTGCAGAACCTGCCAGTGCCGGTGTGTGTAGGATGGCAGCGGGCATAGCGCTTCAATAAGGAAAATACTGTCAAGACAGCTCACTGCAAGGAACAGGCTGAAGACTACTGGTGCAATCTCAGGTAAGACTTTCAGCTCTTTAAGATGCCCCGGGACCCTTCAGGACCTGCAGAGTTCCTGCTCTAAAACTTGAAAACCTGTTTCATGTTGTTTCTTTTCTTTTACCTTGCCCCAGTCAGTTGTTCCATTTAAATCCTGCTGAGGGCACAACACAAGCAATCTTTGAAGTTTCTTTTTGCCTCTTCTCTGAAATATGGGTGCTTATTCTCAATTTAAATCTCAGCTGCTTCAGTGGCTGATGATCAAAAAGCTGTTTTGAACTATAAAGGAAGTCTGATTAACATCAGCTTTCCCATAAGTCATGGTGTTCTATAATCGTCATATAATAATTTTTAATAATAATTTATTTAGATATTTAATGATTTGTCAACTTCGGTTTCAGGATTTTATTTTTGGATTATGATGCCTTAATTATTATACCACATGCTGTAACTATGTATGTCATCTGCACATCAATGGAGAAAGAGAGGGAATTGAATTGGGAGATTAATTTGAAATAAAATAATGAAAACATAAAATTCAGATATTAAATAAAATACCTATTAGTGCAGAATATTAACATTATCAGGGTGTAATGTTCATAAAAAAAACTATAAAGGACAGAAGTTATTGATTAAGAAAGTCTAATTTTCTGTTAGCACAAACATATTTTTTTAATTCTTGTGTCCGTCTTAAGTGTTTTTTTGTTCAAAACAACATCAAGAGTCACTTCAGTTATGAATCACACCAGAGGTGCAGAGAGGTTGTCAGTGTGGATGGAAGGTGTACTAAGTCCAAGGTTTTATTTTAAAACCAGTGCCGAGCGACACACCAAAAATGGATGTACTCATGAATACAGATTTGATAAGACTGTATTTTCATCACTATTTTACAAAATACTGTGACACTAGGAAGATTAAACTGCAAATCAAAATGTGAAGAAAAACATTTATCCACTTGTGACATTTCATCCATAATCACCATTATCTACGCTGGTAGTTCTGGTTTTAGTACAGGAAGTTCAAAATGGAATTCTCTATTTAAATCCAGTGACTGCAGCGACTCCAGTAGTTCTTTTTGCCTCTCATTACTTTATTCATCTAATATGTATTTATGTGTGAAGCCATATTAATAGGTTTAGACTTATCCCCTTTAAATGAATAGTTTGTAAAACTTCATCAAGAATTACTTCCAATTAGTCCAAGGAGCAGCATAAAAAAATTGTATTATCAATAATAGCTATTTTAGAGGTTCTGGACCTCAATAAATCTGTGCAAATATGCATTTGATTAATTAGCATCTCACATTGATGCTAAACCCACACAGGTATTTTGTCTAATTCGACCTCTTCTCAGTAGTGTGTGACTGAGTACAAACTGTGGTACATCTGAGGTTAACTTACATGTTAATCACTCTCATTAGTGACTGAAGTTTGTCATTTCCAGGACAGCTCCACCCAACCTCAACGTGAGCAGACGACTAAGAAGCACGAAGGGTAAACACGTATGTGGGTGGGCAGGTCCAATTACTGAAGTATTTCTCTCAATATGAGGCAAAACAAAACATGGTTTAAAATTAAAACTACATCTGAAAAAGGAGGATATTCAAAAACTCACCTGTAAATATATTAAGGTCATAAAATTAGGAAAACTGTCTCCATCCAGTGGCTGTAAACAGAAAACAACAAAACCAATGCAGACAAGAGAGTACAAAGATTCATGTTTAATACTAGCAATTAGATCATTTATACTCATTATACATATATACAGTAATTACATTTTAAGTAGACAATTGTCTTCAAATCAAGTTAGTAGAAAACATTTGAACAGTTCGTTCATTCACAGTCTTCAACTGTTAAACGCCACTGATTGTTAAATTATGAACCCATTACAGCTTTCCTTAGTAGGCATCAAAATAAGAAATTAGCTGCGTCAAACTAACACGTCCGATCAAGCTAAAGTCACACGTTGCCCAGGTTTAAAAGTGACAGACTGAAGAGATCTTCCATCCCCTGCACCGCCAAACGCTTCATACCTATAAATAAAAAAAAACAAATAAAGGTGAATTCAAATACAATTTATTTTAAATAGTTCTGAAGGACTGATCTAACACAAGGAAGGATCTACAATATTTGGTTTGTTTTTACCAACTTTATGTATCCCGACACATGAGAGATGAGTCAGCGGCTATAAATAGCTGACCGTGCAATTTCTCCACTCCTCCAGCTCGGCTATAATTCTAGTAATTTCGCAAAATACACAACAAAGTAATTCAACTTGAGAAAAAAAAAAAATGCTGAATACTGTGAGGGTGATTATAATAATGAATCACATCCCTCTATCGCTGCTACTTGGCAACACCTTTGAAACACCCATTTGTCAAAAGTTTCTCATTTCCTGTTGTAGGTGAGACTCTAAATGACTCATTATACGCCTGATAGATTTCATAACCAGCTGAAACTATTAGACACATTTTCTGTGAAAAGATTTTTAATATATTCCCGTTGATTAAAAAGACAATGGTTTTCATGCATTGGCATTAGTGTCATTTTTACGTTACTGTTGCAGTCTGGTGTCGTCACACTCACAGTTTTGTGTATCTGTTCCAGTCGGCTTTGCTGAGAGATGGCTTGGTTGCAGCCAGGGCGGAGTTCACATGAGCCGAGCACAGCAGGAGGCCCGGCTGGCTCGAGGCTGAATGCACCCGCACACAGTCCTCCTGCATGCACACACACACACACACACACACACACACACACAAAAGCACTTAAGCAATCGCACAACACCGGTCGATGCAATAGCCATGACTAGAATAGTGGAGAATACAATAAGCTAGTTTCAAAAGGAGATAAAAGTAATACATAATGTTATTTATAGAAAGTAACTAAAAAAGGAACACAATGATCAGAATACAACAGTATTTCAATATTTTCTTGTCACTTACGTTGGTTCTCCTGTAGTTGTTCTTGATGTTATTAACGTCTTGCTGTAGACGTTCCAGCTGCTCTGGGCCGAGCTCTTCGTACCCGCTCCGGAGGGAGGACATGTAGGCAGGTGGGACCAAGCCCCCGGGGTCACGGACTGACGCCCTTGAAAAGTCATGGTTCACGGAGTTGGGTCCAGAGGCGCACTGGGAGATCTGTCAAGGGGGCGAAAATGGACAGATACAAAAATGGTGATGTTTCTAAGCCACTGAATTGACCACTGCATTGAGGGTCACGTAATTACAGGGGCCTTTGTTAATGTGTATATACAGATTAGGTGTATATGTATATCAATATCACTGCAGAACTCAGGGCAGGATTCTGTAAATGCTTCAATATTTTAGATGTGAATATCACATAACATAACATAATGCAGCATTTTCAGTACTATGTAGTAGAAATATGTCTTGGTCCTAACCATGTTAAGCTAAAACGTCCTATAAAAAGAATCACTGCAACTTGAATCAGAAATTAATTTTGGACATCAGCCTGTAGCAGGTCTACCTGATTAACTGTGTGTGCTTGAGAGAGAGTGAGTTGTAAAGCCTCTTAAAGGTAATCTAAGTAGATCGATATCAGTCTAATGAAAGAAGACAGTGCTGGGCTCAGATAGTCATTAGTCTAGTTTAACATACAGACTGAAAGCACATAGGAATAACAGGCCTGGCTCTGTTTAAAAATCCAATCAATAACACCACCAAATCTGAGTTAGTTAAAAACAAGTTGGGGTTTTAGAGTTATGAACTCAAATTATTCTATAGATCAAATAAAAAAAATTAAGCATGTGTAATTATTGAGCAATCAGACCATCCATTTCAGTGGTTTCAGCGGAAGGCTTACCACTTCTCCCTGTTTCCAGTCTTTATGCTATGCTAGGCTAACTATGTCCTGACCACAGCTCTGTAGTTAATGCACTGGCATGATCATGATATCAAACCTTTCATCTCCCTCTTGTATAGATAGCAAATAAGAGTTCCCAAAAGTGTTGAGCTGTGTGGAAAAAGTTTAAGACATACGAAATCTATGATTTCATGGTTAACTTAACCATAAAGGCATGGCTGACAAGTGTCTGCAATGTGAAATTATATAGCGTGTTGCGAAGGAACTGGGTTTGTAGGAACATTTTTAAGGTAGGGTTTCAACGTAGGCAGCTCACCAGCCCAGAAATCGGCGAATTCCCTGATTCCGACTCGTAGGAGCTTCCAAAGTAGAGTCTCCAGACGTTCCCAAGATGTTCGTCTTCTACTTTAAGCTCGCTGGGCTCCAGGAGAACCATGGACTGATCCAGCCCCGCAACTGCTTCTCCCTCCCCCACTGAATCATCCGAGCCACTGCAGTTGTTCGGGAAGATCATGGAGGACAGGCTCATGTCACTTTCTGAGCCAGAGGTCAACTCCTGATTATCACCCAGAAACAGAAGGCCAAAGTTTAGCTACACGCGCCCAAACAACATGAACAAGCAATGTGGCTTCACTGTGTTCATTCTGCCTCTGGTATGTGTTTAACTTATTAAATCATATCCTTGACTCCATGGTTGGGGATAATTTGAATTATGTAGTGAATTGATAATGAAATAACAAGTAGAGCAACTCACACACACCGAGATGCATACAAACTCATTTAATAAGCCTTCAGGGACAGAGAAAACCGGCTGCTTAATAAATAATTTGAAAATGGACCAGCCAACAGTTCCCTGCCTTCCTGCTTTAATAGCCAGCGGCAACCCAGTCTCAACAAAATGAGCTCTACAGTGACTTCTATTTTGAGTACAACAGACTTACATGCGGTGTGCCGGAACCCAGGCTGTTGTGGACTGCCTCCAGCTGGGAGTTGTAGAGCAGGGCCTTCAGGTCAGCCCCGGTGAACTGCTCCGTCGCTGCAGCCAGCTGCTCCAGGTCAACATCAGCAGCGAGGGTGATGCCGCTGCTCAGAGCCTTCAGGATCTCCACACGAGCCTCCTGGAAATGTGACGGTCAACAGTTGGATTTGATATCAAGGAACTGTCTTGGGTCTTCATCACTGAACATTGTTTTCGTTTTTTTAGGAATTTCTGCAAATATAATATCTAAATTACAGTATAAAGTGTAATGTCAATAAAAAGTGTTGATTCATGGTTGATTTTGATTCAACAGACCAGGTCAGGAGGGGGGCAGTAGAGGGATTTGTCCAGTCTTCCAGGTCTCATCAGGGCTGGATCAATTAGATCTGGACGGCTGGTGGCTGCGAGCACATAAACACCTACAAAAGCAAACATAAAAGCCTGTTATGCATTTCATTTAAACGAATAGTTCGTCATTTTGGGAAATACCTATACGCATATTTACTTTGTTGCAGAGGGCTGCATGAGAAGAAAGATACCAATCACGTCTATCTGGTAAATATGAAGCTGGATCCAGGAGATGGTTAGCTTAGCTTACATAAAGACTGGAAACAAGGGGAAAAGGCTAGCCTGGCTCTGTCCGAAGGCAACAAAATCTGCATACCAATGCCTCTGATTCCATTCTTAATGCCAAGCTGACCAGCTATTAGTCATCAAACTCTCTACAAGAAAGAAAAGTGCATCTACAATAAGCACAACCACACCAACATGACGATATCATATAAACCTTTCCCAATTGTCTGACATCCTTTTAAACCATGTCTGTAGCGCTGATCAGTAAAACTGAAAAATCTAACATTGTTTCAATATACAGAGAACACATAATATGTAGTATACTTCTGTGTGACCTACCCTGCAGTCCCTCCACCCCATCCAGCTGGGTGAGGAGCTGGTTGACCACACGGTCAGTTACACCTGTGCTGTCGTGGCCCCTCCTGGGGGCCAGAGAGTCGAACTCATCGAAGAACAAGATGCACGGCTTGGCAGCTTGTGCCCTGGAGCAAACGGATGAAGGAAATGATTACATTTCCAGGAGTGTCTGTTGCAAATACTATTAATATTTGATGATTCACTCATTAGAACTAGCAACTATAAAGGTCTCCCTCAGTCAGAAAAAAAGTGAGGGAGTGTAGATGATCACTAACCTTTGGAAGACATCACGGATTCCCTGTTCACTCGCCCCAATGTACTTACTAAGGAGTTCAGGTCCCTGCAGAGAGGTAAAGGTCCTGTGTCACTGAATGTACAAGCTGCTCCGATTTAGAGAGACACCTTTCTCCTTTATCCCGACTGTCAGTGCAAAAGCCCAGCTCACCTTGATGCTGATGAAGTTCATACCGCTGTCTTTGGCCACAGCTCTGGCCAGCAGGGTCTTCCCTGTACCAGGAGCTCCATACAGCAAAATTCCTGAGCGATGGCGGATAGGAAGATTGGAGAACAGAATGGGATGCTGCAACACACCAAAGACACACAATTATAAAGAATTATTTGGTATCCCAATGCATGAAAATACTTCAACACTCATTTCATGTATCATGATTGAATGTAAAATGTTAAGAGGGGAAAAGCCAGACCCTGTATGATGGCTTATTTTAAATCATTATGACATTATTAAGCCAAGAGTACCATGAGTAAATTGTAATTTGGACAGTTTGGTGTTACAACATAAAACAGTGAATACACACAGTTTCCTTTTTAAAATTCTCTTTGCTCTCTTTTCTGTATCTACTGTATAAAGCGCAGACTTCTGCTTAAAAACACAGATTTAAGTGTTATAAGACTTGCACCCCGAAGGCCTTAATTTCCAGGGCCTGCTCATGGGTTGGCAACAGACAGACAGTGAGATTGAAGACTATTAGAGCTGGCAGATTCATTACGCGATAAAAATAGATCAAATAAAACCATCCAATTTCCAGACGGCCTAGTGTGTTTTCTCATAACTGTGCGATAGTACAACTGAAGTAAGAAAAATGTAATCATAAAAAAAGCATGATGTTGTTATAGAATTTAAAAACTAGGTTATAAATTGGAATATGATTAGCTGAATCCCAAACCAAATCCAGTATCACCCATCACACCTTACTGTCGCACAGCATATCAACAAGGAAACTGTTCACACATTCATGGTTGCAGATAGACTGAATTGCAGACATGAGAGATAAATTCAGAGGCTTTGAAATTGAACGCGGTGAAGATATATCTTCCGGTGAATGCGACTCCGATTAAATAAATTAGTTTCCTTTAATTAAAATCAATTAGTGTTCATTTTTGTCGTCTGTGTTCATTACTTTCTCCCATTTGTGTTGCGAAGATACGCGTTTAAATCTCGATTATCTTTCAAACAGCAGTCATGATGTTAAAAGGGTATAGGGCGACAAATGACAAATGCATTGTCATCACATTCACTTTATTTAACTTGATATCTTCTGTTCTGCCTTTCTGATACAGCCCTTCTTCCATCTGACTGAAAACACACCTGATTATCTTGAGGTTAGTCACATGAACACTGACCTTAGCAGGGAGCAGTATGGTGTCCATTAGCTGCTGTCGCACCTCCCTCAGCCCACCCACCCTCTCCAGCCCAGCTCCACTTGGGTTGTGGAGGTCAGCACCCCACAAAGAGGGAGGTGTGAATCCCTTGAGAGCCTGCGCGAAGTCGCTCGATGACAGACACCCACCTGAGAGACACGAAGCGCAAAACAAAAAATGTGAAAATAAACAAAATGGAAATTAATCATGAATTCTGTCATTCGTAGCATAGTGTAGCCAAAGTCTCTGGTACCCGGGTCACTGTGTCTTTGTTGCACAGTGTTGGCATGGACGGCCCGTTCCAACAGCAGTACCAGGTCTTGGGGCATGTATCCCTCCGTCTCCTTGGCAACAGCTGCTAGGTCTAGAGTCTTCAAGGTCTCCTCTGCTAGGCTGTTTTTTCTGAGGATCAGACGGCGCAGGATTTCTGCTCTCTGAGCCTACAAACGAGAGCAAACAAGACGGTTGTTGGGTTTTTTCTTTTAACCTTTACCAGTGTCTGCATATCTTTGTGTATATTAGTGTGTTGACCTGGTCCGGTGGCTGGATGTGCACAAAGCCCTGGATGAAGTGGGACCCCTGCACCTCTGTCAGGGAGGGGTGGAGGGAATGCTCGCTCTGGCTAGTGATGATCAGACACACTAGGCTGGAGTGAAGCACCAGCTCATCCACCACATCCCTCAGACCTGCAGCCACAAACCAGACAAGAACAATCAGCATCAGGGCCTCTGGTTATTATAATCATTATTAAATGACAACAAACACAACCGCCCAAAACTAACATACTTATACAAAAAAATAAAGCATTAATGGTTTACTCTGTGCAATGTGCTGCTGCAGCACCACCTCTGGACCATGCTCATGTTCAGGTGAAGATGGTGCTCCTGTCACATGGTCCAAGTCATCGAGCAGAACAACGGAAGGCTGCCTCCACTCCGCCTGCTCAAAAATATCCTGCAGCATCTGTCTCACTGTTTCTGCCCGTTTGCCTGAAAAAGAAAAAAAAACACAATTTCATAAATACAGACAGTTGACGGTTAAAAGAGAAAACTTGAATGAATGAGAGGAGAAACATGACAAATTCAGTCACATTTGTTGACCTTGCAGTTTTTTGCAATCCACCACCTCCACATGTGCATCCAGATGTTCTCTAGCTTTTCCACAGAGGGCTCGGGACAAGGTACTCTTTCCACTTCCCTGTAAGGATACATAACAATGTGTATATAATGCATACAAAACGATATAATAAAAATACATTCAAAATAGTATATATATTTTGCTGTCTATTTATTCGCTCTCAGGCGAGTTCAGGCTGGAAAAATCCTATCAGTGCTCAAAGAGTTACCTTGGCACCAGTGATGAGTAGACTGCCTCCTTGGAGACCCCGTCCAGCGGTACCAAGCTCTCGTGAGAGGGGACTACCCAGAAGGCTGTGGGAGATGAACTGGAACCCAGTCCTACTGAGCTCATCCATCCCACTGGGGACAGACGAAGAGGTGAGATTCATAGAAAGGAGTGAAAGCTGATCATCCACAGGCCCACAAATAGCTGCACGCTTACCCAAGAATCCCGAGGGAGGGAAGCTCTGGTTTGGGTGTTTCAGCTATAGATGTCACAGTCGGCGTGGCCACTGGCTCTGTGTCTAACTGTAGATGACACACAGTGGCAAGTGTGAGATTATTATTTTAACCATGGCAGCACCAGAGGCTTTGAGAGATTTTGTTTTATCCATTACAGTACAGAAAAACTGCATGCTTGTACCTGCAGGTGTTCCTTCCCGATAACCGCGGGTGATAATAAAAACAGCTGGTCTGGAGGGTCACTGCCTGCTTCTGGTTTTAGCACAGTCAAAGCCAACTCTAACTTTGCTATTAATAAGAAATAAAGTAGTAGAACAGTTAGTGTACCTACACCTTTTCCATAGTGAAATTCAAGCACCTTTCAATCATTTTCGATTACATATTTATATACAAACATTAGTCTGTCACAGTACGTCACATGTTATCGTGCTATTAAAAAATGTGTTTTGTAATGGCACTCTACAGAAGGGTGACACATTAAAGTTCCCATATTATGCTCATTTTCAGGTTCATAACTTAATTCCCAGTGCCTACTGGAAAATGTTTACATGCGTTAATGTTGAAAAAACACATTATTTTCTCATACCGTCCATTGCTGCAGCAGCTTTATTCACCCTCTGTCTGATTTAGTGCCCGTCTCTTAGAGGCCCCCCTACTGACAAGTCTGCTCTGATTTGTCAGCTGTCACAGGCCTGAACAGGCACCGCCCAATGATTTTCCATATCAGCTCTGCAAGTGTTTTTGCTACCACAGCTGTGCCGAGGGCAGTGTTACGTTAGGATGTGACATCACAACCTAACATAACCCCTGACGGTTTATTTGAAGGCACAGTTTCTGAATACTGACTTTATGCATTTTTCCATTCATTGAGTGTTTTGAACCTTTTGAAGCATTCATATAGCAACTACACCTATCTTATGATCAAAAAAGAAGTGTCACTTTCTACAACATGGGACCTTAAAGAGGAAAACAAGTTGCATGAGTCAAAATATGTAACTTGGCATCCTATATAACCCGGCTGAGCCAAAGTAGTGCAGATATGATTTATACAAACTCTGAGGGATGTTTTATTGTAGCTGAAAATACTATAATTTAATGCATCTATTTTGTGATTTTTAGCCTCTTTGGTATTCAGTATAATGGTAATTTTATTAGACTGCCATCAGCAGATTTGTAAAATACATGTAAGAGATGAGTAAATCACCATCAGTTCCATGTAGGAGGATGTTGCCAGTCCGTGGAGTGAGACAGGCTAAAGGTTCATGACTCTGAGTGTGGAGCCAACCAAGGAAAGCTGTCTGAATCTCCTCCTCCTCCTCCTCCTCCTCCTCAGACTAAAGAGAAAATATCAAAGATCACATGGACATAAGGGAAAAAGTTGGATTAAATCTTAATCAGCTCTGACAATTTAGGAAGATGACCAAAAAATGAAATCTCTTTACACCACACAGTAACCACATATGGCTTCTCCAGCACTCACCAGTGGCTTTAGGGGCTGTAGGCGAATAGAGGAAGCGACTTTGATAGTGGATTTGACTGGTTTGATTCGAACGGTTGAATGTGGGATGATGTCCAACCTTGTGGCAAGGGGCTGTGGGATCTGAAATTCACAATTTGTTCAAGAGATATGGCCGAGATAAATCTGAGTGGATAAATCAATCCACTATTCTTTCATTAGACAGCAAACTCACCCACACTCTTCCACTATGGATCTCTCCCTTCCTGAGATGTCTTTCCTCTCCAGTACCATGCCACACAAACCTGACCACCGCGGCTTCGCCTTCTTTTATCCCCTCTCCTCCATCTGCTGTAGCACCAGCATTAGAAACTCCTGCATTCTTCTTTTTCTCCATGGCCTGCTTGGCTCTGTCCCTTTGCTCTTTAGGCGAGGGCACCTTCGAGAGCAGGCCATAAGTCACTGGGGCCTGACCTCCAGCAAGCCCAGCATTTGACTTATGGCTCAGAGGAAATAAGTGAATGACGCCGGTTGCGACGTGGCTTATAGTGCAAAGAGAGGCTGGAGGTGCAGCACACACTCTGTAGATGGAGTCGGTGAAGAGGGCTGGGATGTCGGGTACAGGTTGGAGCTCGTTAACTGGACCATAGGTACCCTTTATCATATAGCGTAGAAGGCTCTTCAGGTCAGCTATACCACCCCACTGGTGGTTTTGAGGAATGGGGGATGGTCCTGCGCGAGCGGACGGATCCATATTTTGCTGTCTGTGAAAATGCTGCTTCAAGCTGGTTCTCCCTGGAGAATCACTGAGGTTGCCAATTCCAGCGCGGATCTTTGGAGAGACAACTAGTTCTGTGAACTGCTCCAGGCGACCGTAGGGCACAGATGGTAAAAGTGATGCTGCACAAAGATAAAGACAGATCACACTGTGTTCAGGAACACAAATATAAATAACACACAAAAGGAGATGAACACACATGTCTTATTTAATTTCTCAAACTGGAAGACAGACAAGGCAGATTTAAAAGACCTCTTTGCTAAAGACAAAAGATAATAATTATTGTATTAACTCTAACCTATCTGGATGTAGATGGCCGTGTGGCTGTCCACCCACACAGGAAACACAGCATCTTGGAAAACCACTCTGATTTGATCCAGCAGCTGCTGCTCCAGTGCGGCACTGTGGAGCTCCTGGTGGTGGTGATTCATAGAAAACAGATGGTAACATGTTGTTTGATGAGATTCTGGGTCACAAATCGACCACTTTTATGTTCCTTTGAAATGGTGGAAGTGCATGTGAATACATGTATATAGCTTGATGATACTTGTTGTAACTGCTGAAAAGGTCCATAGTTCTTCCTATTTCACTTAGTTTTTACTGTTATCAGAGTACATTTTGACACAGCTAATTTCACTCTTACTTGAGTTATATTTCTTTAAAGTAGCAGTACTTTTACTTGAGTGAAATATTCTAGAACTCTTCTATCTCAGGTTACAATTTACTGTAAGTCACTTGTCCTCACCCACCAAGATTTCCCAATCATCCGCTGACAAAGGTTCCACAAACACCTGATGCACTGATGAAACCTGGTGGCATGGTCTCAGGAAACCCTGAGAGGAAAGATCAGTCATTATATATGATTCAGGTGGGATACAGGGCAAAGACCAAACTGCTGCTCACTGTGGAGCCATACCTGCTCTCCATCTTTCAGGCCTAGCTTTTCTCCCAATTGTCGACATAGCTCCACTTTATGGCTGTCCAGGCTGGAGGAGGTCCTGTTGTGAGTCCAGCTAAGGAAAACTGGAGATCCATGGCCCCAGGACAACTCCAAAGCCTGATTCTGAACAAAGACACACATTGATATAGCACATTTGGATTATCCATCAATCTCATTTTATAATATAATTTGCATGCAAGTGTTTTTACACAGATTAAAGTAACACTCAATGACAGAGCTAACAAAAGTTTGATTCCTGTGTAAAGATGTCAAACTGGGGGGCTGAGCCAATAATTCTCCATACCCACAAGCCAAACAGAGAAGCAGAAAGGCCTGTTCAAGTATCATGGGAACATCCTCATGTATATGCCTTCAAACTTTATCAAACAGTTTCCATTTGAAACCTGGTGTTTTTATAGATGCTTCCTGATCACAGCAACACAGGATTCAAGACCATGCAGTAATTTCTGAGAATACACTAGCATTTACCCTCCTGTTTCATCTGAAATGTAAAGGTTTGTCACCACCAAGTGAGGCTGCAAGGGAAGTACTGCAAGAATAGTGGGATATACTTCATACCATACCACTGGGATCTTTGATATGACAATGTCTTGTATCTGCTTGTCGATATCTATTACTAATTATAATTACCTGATTGTTATTGTACCCAAGACGACACAACATGTATTAAATCCTCATTTCACACTGCTAAGAAAGCTTTTAAAGCTTTTTCCTTGTGTCGATGGATGATTTTTTTTCTAGCTGAGATACTGTACATTTAACTGTAAATCAAATCCTCTGATAGTTCTGTCTTCAGCATGTAATGGAGTCATAAACTTTATGCTAGTACGTACGTTGACATAATGAGCCCAGCCTGTAATGTAAACAATGGGTATAACTTACACTAGAAAGTGTCATATTGACGGCAACATTTATTACATAAATAAATAGAGGAAACGAAAGGCACTCGTTAACAAACCCAACAAGCACTGGCGGTTTTCACCCAAAACTGAACTTCCACTAATAGCAGCTGACACCATGACAGTTGTATAGCTAGCTAGGCTAACTTACCTCGTTCAAGGAAAGATGCAACGCTAACTTCGAGGGGAGGTGAAGAAAGCAGTTTTTTGAGTTGTTAAAAACAACAGTTACGGGTTGAATGCCCTGATTACAGAACATAGTTTTCACATGAATACATACACGTCGGGTGGCACTGCTAGCGTCAAATTTTGCAAGAGACTCATAGTTGATCGATGTGCTCCGTGTGTGCCCAGCTAGACCAAATCAGCTGATAAAGAGCTGGATCGATTTTCAAAATAAGATACTGCACATAGACGGGCAACAGATGACTGCGTTTCCGAGGTACAATGTGCTCTTATTTTGAAATTTGTCGACCGGAAAATTATTACCAGAAACATGGCGGCCCCTGTCAGGAAGAGTTCAGGCTGTTGGGATGTCCCAGAGATTTATAAACACCACGAACAGCGGAGAGTGTGCATTTCTCGACCAAAATACAGAGAGGGAAGGAATGCTAAAGCTGTTAAGGTAAGAATTTGAAAGTATTAGTGGGAAAAAATGTGACTTGTCTTTAGTTATGACATAGTGTCACTCTTAGCTAGGAGGTAAACATCGCGTATAATTCATTTTAACAATATATTTAGCTACGCGTTGCTAATACATCGCGAAGCAAATGTGATTACATTAGTCCTGTGCATCATCAGGTTTACACCATCAACTTAGAGTCTCGTTACCTGATGGTCCAAGGGGTCCCAGCTATTGGAGTGATGATAGAGCTGATCCAGCTGTGTGCCCTGTACGGAGCTGTGGAGGAATACAGGCCGCTGGACGAGTACCCTGCTGAGGAGTTCACTGAGGTCTACCTGGTCAAGTTCCAGAAACTCACCAGTGCCAGGTTCAGGCTGTGACCTACCCTATTGTCCATTAAACTGCACTTGTTTGCAACACTGGAAAGGCTTGCTGAATAATTTGGTTTAAACGGTTTGTGTTTCAGAGCAGCCAAACGACGCATGGATGAGAAGAGCTTCTATGGAGGTGTGCTCCATGTGTGCTACGTCCCAGAATATGAGACTGTGGAAGACACCAGGCTGAAGCTGCAGGACAGGAGGAGATATGTAATCAGGGCTGTTCATAATAAAGGTACACGTTGCTCTTAAAGGAAATAAAATAAATACCCTCTATTCTTGTAGACCTTGTGTTGCATCTTTGAAGCACTCATATGTTGTTGACGTTTTATGTTTTGTCTGATGCTGTTTTTTTTTTCTTCTTCTTATATTATTGTCACAAAGCAAGAGAAAAGGAACAGAAGGAGGCAGTAAACAAGGAGCCAGCCACATCAGACACAGCCACCACATCACAGACGACCGCCACCAGACATGATAAAACTTCTCGTGATGATGATACAGGGGAGACTTCAAACAGCCATTTTTCGAACTTTCCTCTACTGCCATTACCTCCCCGGGAATATCATTACTACAGACATACAAATCAGCATGGGATAAGACCAACAGAGGATAAAATGGGGACATTACATAACGCCATCATTGACACAAATCAGCAGCCACTGCAGAGTTCAAGCTCCAGCCAAACCTCTTCCCACAAAGAGAGAGACACAGAACACAGACTCGCCTCAAATCAGCCTCCTGCAGTCAGATTTGTCCCACGGACCACACACTTGGAGAGCAGGAAACGCAAGACGGAGGAGGCTGCCGAGCACTCGCTGACTGATGTGCCTAGAAGCAATGAGCCACTTATTGGGCCAAAGCTACCGGAGCCAGCTAAACTAGACATGGAGGATGTGTCACTGAACACAACTGTGAGCCTGATCAGGAACACAATGAAACAGGTAGTCTGTAAATTCAGAAAACACAAATTCTTCACTGCACTCCAAATCCCCTCATTCGTCTCACTGAAGTAATTTGTGTCATGTTTTTCAGGTGGAATCTGTACCCGACGTTAAACCAGTGGCGAAAAAGGTGAAACCACGTCGGCGGATTTGATCAAGCAAGCTGACGTTCAGATATTACTGCAACTACTTTCAAAAATGATCATTCAAACAGTTTCTCTCTGCAGCTTGTTTTAACAATTTTTTTTATTAAAAACGACAGCTGAAAACACACATGAATATGCTTTCTTCATTGTTCCAGTTGTTCCTGCAATACATCCTGCTCAAATGTCTCAACGCTCTGTAAAAAAAAAAACAAAGAGAATATAATATAAGAGTAAGAATCTCTCTTTTGGAAAATAAGTTTTAACAGTTTCAAACAGCCAAAAATTGGTTACCGTGGCGTCGGGGAGGCAGTTTCCAAAAGCCTCAAGTAACAGATTCTCCTCTCTCACTGCCTTTTCAAAGTCAGCAAAAGACAGTCTGCCATCGTGGTCATGGTCCTGTGAAGGAAATGAACAACAATGTGCCTTTCTTGCTCTGAAACATTAAATCTGAAGTGTGGAGGCGGTGTGGGGAACACATGAACATAGAAGTTAAACGTTGCCTCACCATCATCTTGAGCGTGATCTCCACCAGGTCTTTGATTCCTTCGTCTGGGTCCTCCTCTGTGGGCTTAGTGATCAGGCTGTTCTTCAGCATGCGAAACATCTCCTCTCTGGAGATGTAGTTGTCACCGTTGAAGTCATACACGTGAAAGCAGTCTGGGCCATGCACAGAGGGCGGGAGTTGTTACCTGGATCATACAGATTATAAATCTGATTTTTGTGTGTTTGGGATGAGGGCTCACATTTGATTTTTTCATCCAAGGTCCCTCGAAGGAAAACAGACAGTCCCTGGATCCATTCTTTCATACTGACGTAGCCATCATTGTCTTTGTCAAATGTCTTGAAGACTGGAGGACAGAAAATCAGAGCATATCCAGGTTATCGAACAGTACTCTCAATTTGTGACCATTCAAAACCCTTTACCGTCTATATGTGAAATGCTTAAAGCACGCAAAAGAATCATCGCAAACAAACAGAATAATACCTCCATCCATGATCATGTCATCGGTCATCCTGAAGATGTTGTGCAGTATGCTCCGGAACTTCCCTCTGTCCAGGCCGTTAACTGCTCTTCCAGGAACAGCCGGCTGCCCCAGGAGCTGGTTATAGTGTCGGATGAGACACTTAACCTCTGTTTTACTGACTGGGGTCATTAAAATATGAGTTATATTCGCTGTGTAACACTCTGAGTTCTTTATGGTCGCATCGCTAGCCGGTACCGTCGATTAAAAGCAATGAAACGCAACACTAGCGGGTTAGCTTAGCATAATGTAAAGGTATACTCACAGTGCTCGACTTGTTTCGAGATGGTATCAGCCTGAGTTTGGATCAACTTTCTGCTCAAAGCGGTCATTTCCGACATGTTTACAGCTGGGACGCAGCACGGCCACAGCGCGAGACTTCAGACAGGCACGATGTTTACATTCGGTCGCCATGGCAACCAAGTGGCTTCACAGGCGACATCTCTGTGAGGTGGACAGTAGAGAAATAAAAACAAATAAAAAGAGAAAAGTAGGTAATGAAATACATGAGATGATTTGGCTTGTATCATTTCCAGTAACACTTACAATAATGGTACAAATATGCTAATAAAGTAATGTATGAATTAGAATATTGCAGGAAGTTACATAAAACTTTATTTCAGACCCCCTTATCTCCTCAGGGGCCTCTTACCAGCCTCTCTAGAAGCTGAAGCATCTGTAGAAATATTTAGCTATGTATGCTTGAATTAAAACTAAATTCAAAATGGAATTTTCTCAATTTCTTTTGGTGTTTCACATCTTGTGCATGTAAGAGGTCTTGAAAGTTACAAAGGTCAAAGTCCGCAACAACATTCCTCCTGAAATGCCTTGTCAGGAATCTCTTCTTTAATTCGGTGACCATGTCAAATAATTTCACAATGAATGCCCTGCAGCTAGTGTGGCACATACAAATTAATTTAGCTGCTCTGTTGTTGTTAGTGGTGCGGGCTCAGATGTGTGTGGGCTGACCAATCAGAGCAGGCTGGGTTTTCAGGAGGGAGAGCATTTCAAACAGTGCTGCAGCACTGGACGGTAAGAGAAATGTGATGTGTTTTCTAAGCACTAAAGCATGTAAACCTATTCTAGTAATAACCCTAAATAAAATTATGAAATTGATATAATATGTCTCCTTTGTGGTTTGTTAACAAAGTTTGATCAGTTACATGACCTGTCTGTAAAGAGGGAAATATGAGAATGTTGATTGAATACATTTACATCTTATTATAGTTCTTCTTCAGTTCCAGCACTTGATTAGTCAGTCCAATTTGGGTGAAAGACAGATAATATAGGGGTTCAAATGTAGAGTCCACTTCCAAGACTTTCATCACGAACTAATTCATCATTTAGCACAGCTGTAAACTACACGATAACCTGACAGTGGCAATAAACTTCAGTACCTTTTCATCAAAAGTATACTACATTATATTGGGTATGTTCAATGCTGTTGATATGAGATACACTGAGCCATGCACCTCTTACTTTTGATTTAAATAGTATGTGGGAAAAAATGATAGACGGACCTGTAAGCACAACACAGTAAAAATAATCACATATGCAGTAGACCTGTAAACAGACATGGATGTAAGAAGTGGGTGGAGCTCCCCTTTAATATTACTTTAAGACCCAACAAAATATGTTTTAAAAAGAAACCTTTAGTGTGTAATGCACTTCCTGTTTAAGTCTATGCTGGTCCCTGTGTTGTTCACTCTCTGTAATCATCGTCTGTACTACTGCAAAGATCTCAGCCGCCACGCTCAGCCACTTCCTGATGAGCAGCCTCCGCAGCAGCATCTCAGACATCTCTGTCAGACAACAGCTGTCAGCCCTCACTGAAAACACACAGTCCAGTGGTGTCAGTCTGTTAAGCTGCATAGAAATGTAATGTGATTACATCCAGCTACAGCCTTTAAAGTAAAAGTGTTGATGAGAAAATCAGATTAGAATTCTGTGCAGAAGGCTGTAGTTCAATGGAAACTACAACCATTTTACTTGCTGGTAAAAAAGTAGGCAACAGCCAATTAAGTCTAAATTAAAGCCTCCAAATTCATTTCCATTTAGTTTGCATAATATAGTGACCTCAAATCACTTTAAAATGTTTAAAATATCAAATACAGATACAGGATCTTCAGAGAGACCTTGTCGGGCAAAATCATACAGATCTAGGCCAAATTACACAATACTGAATAACATGTACATCCAGTACATACCAGACATGTTACTGAAGTAATTTGGTCAAAGTCTATATAATTATTAGCACCAGATATTAGTCCAAGAATGATGATTTGGCCAATTTATCCAATATGTTCTGAAGTTATGACAATGTCTGATGTTACAGAGATTCTGTTTCAATTTGATTCCCATTTAAAGAGATAAATAACCTACAATAGGTAAGACACGCAATCCAAATGTCCATATGAAGACTTTGCTATTTGAAAGACACGCAATCCAAATGGTTTTATTGTGGTTGAAGCAGGTAAGACTGCTCTCTGCTAGACAGGAGTTCTGACTCATGATAAAGGGTTTACTTAACTGTCTTTTGATGAAAAGGGGTTGATACCTGATGTCAAACTGTTTGTTTTGATGCAAAGACAAAATACAGGACATCGTCTTCTCCCTGTAATTTGCCTAAAAAGTACAAGGTGTTAGTATAAAATGTGACCACAAGATGGCAGTCAGCTCATCCATAAAAAAGCAAAAATAAACACATGCAACTGCAGGCCTTTTCTTTCCTATCCAGTTACAGAAGTGACACCGAAGAATTTAATAATTACTCTTGCCTGAAGGAATAACCAAAATACATGTTCCTGTTCCTTTAGAGAACAACTGATAAGGCCTGTTTTTCTGGCATGTTCCGAAGAGTCAAAGAGGCGTGGGAAACAACTTGAATTAAATATGTGGTTTTTGATGTCATAAAATTATCTCTATTTTGTCTCCTTGGCGTAATATTTCATTTAGTCAGTAAAGACAAATACCGGCTAATTCATTAGTTCAGGTTTGAAATTTAATTAATAAACTACAATGATTACAAATGTACTTTTGTCAGATAAGATACAGACTGAACCAAAACATGTAACAAGTAAAACATTTTAAATGCAGACAGATTTGGTTTCCAAACTAAATATTTCTAACCTACACCATTAACTCACAATATTGCACCACGACTGCCGCCTGTGTGTGTGTGTGTGTGTGTGTGTGTCTGTATGTATGAAAAATGGAAATAAACAGTGTGAGGTTAAATGTTCTGAGGGGGTATTCTTTCAGTCCAGCCATTATATGAACAATTGTTTGTGCACAAAGCGCGTCAGTCCGACCGGTGTGCAAGGTTAGTTCTGATTGGCAGTGATGTGTCGATCCAGTGGTTTGGGTTTTCGATCATGGAGGTCCATACGGTGACCTCCTCCTCTGTGGAGTCCATCCAGCTGACAGCCTCCCCGTAACTCTGACCTGCCATTAGAAAGCACACAATGATTAAGCAGTTATGATGAGGACATTATCTCGGCAAAATCCATGCTTTTCTGAATCAAGCCATGGAAACAATCCCAATATCTGATCACTACTCCTAAACATACAAACAAAATATTTAAGATACTCCATTGCCATGTTTTGTACTACTGTGCAAAACTCTTGGTTTTGACAAATACAATTTTTGATGGAAGCTGTGCATTACAGCTTGTATTGTATCATACTGTATCATATCTATATGTATTGAATCATATCATATTGTATTATTGTATCATATCACATTGTATCGTATGGCATCATACCGTATGGTATCATAAAACAACAAAACAACAAAATACAATGGTACACCCCGATGAAAAAAAGAGCAACATAAAAAAAATATAAAGATAAATGGTATAAATGATGATGAGGCGGTCATGTAAGATTACAATAGTATTCAGAGTGGTGATATGTAAATAATAGGTAACTAGCAGTGTATAGGGAATTAGCAGCATCACAATCGAGTAATGCACTGAAGAGTGTGTGTTTGTGTGTGCGCGTGAGTGTGCGTGTGGGTGTGGGTGAGTGAGTCCCGGAAGTCTACTCAAGTCAGCCCAGACCTCTCAATATGAAAACTTTATGTTATATATCTGTTTACAAGAAGCAAAACCTCATTGAGGTTGTCGCTTCTCACCACTCTAATGCTCTCATCTTCCTTCAGGAAACCAACAATGAGATAGAGGCTGCTGCTCTGTCAGTGCCACACACGACTCATCAAAACGCCACCTATGAGCAAAACAGCACCATCAATATTGAGGCAAAGCAGCTCACAAAAGCTAAATTATTAGAGTCAGAGCCATTTTGCACATTGCTCACATGAAGAACTCTGCTAGTGATTCATCCTTCACCACCAACGCAATATGAGATATCTCAAATGCACAGTAACACTGTGACACACTAACCAAGAAATGACCTTGCTCTGATTACACGACCATCTGAAATGCCTGAAATGCCAACGGGCCAAATTGCAAAGTGAAGCGCTCATCTGAAATATTTCGCCACACAACTCCTAAGCACCACTGTAGGTGAAGCATAAAACTGCTTTTATGGCACCATCTACAAATCCATAAAACAAACCAAAGAGTCAAACAAAAACTTTAATGTCACATCCTCCGACACAGAAACTGCTGCCCTCCTACGAGCCAACAAAAATGTCAGCGGAGCCATGAGATGGCAATGAATCTGTAATCACAGCTCAGCACACAGGAAATAGGATGCAAAGTTGAATCTTAAAATGAGATGGCAGAGCTTTTATTCACCACCTTGTAAACCCATTGCCATACTGTGTCAAACTGTGTCAAACCTTCACTCAACTACTGACTTAAGACAAATATGTGAGTGAGTTAATTTAAAAAGCACACTGCAAACACCAGACCGGAACTCAGAGGTAAGAGATAAGAGATAAGATCCTCTGCATAGACCAGGCACAAGAGAACAAATACTGACTGCTGCTTTCAGAGCGAGATAAAGATATGAGTGCTGTTCCCTTCTCTGGTCGCTTTTTATATCATGTGTCACAAATGCCTTCACTGAAACTGGAAAACAGGACCCTACAAATGACCTGTCATTTCATTTTTCATGTTTGTATGCTTATAATGAAAGCAACAAAACACACAGAGACACACTGGTTATGTTAAATGTGTCAATACTGGCATAAAACAATGTGCACCAATGTGTACTGTGGACATATATAAAAGAAAGGGACACTCACCGGTTCCACAGCTCAGACGAATCCCTCCTAGGATGTGCGTTTTTAACCCTTCGCGCTGCCAGACAGTCAGCTCAGCGCAGGCCTCCCTCAGGTCGCTGGTGTGGAAGCCATCATACACCATGGTGTGGTTGTAGGTAGGGCTGATGGAGCGCTTCGCCATCCGCGTCTTCTGACCACTCTGCCGACTAGCGTCTGGCAGAATGTAGCTTGTGGGGTGTAGATCATGATTATATTACGATCAAACCAAAATTCTGTTAACTCATTGACACTATGATGGAGATGGACCTAAATATGATAATCATAAATGTGCATGTGAAGGTGGAGAATTATGACAGCCTACTGATGAATATACATGTGCGGTTCTCAACCAAAAAATGCTGCCAGGAAATCAAACTGATGACAAAATATCAGGTAATATGTTGCAGCGCTGACACACCTTCGGACAAAAGAGTCTATTGGGCCCCCTTTGTTGGACAGGAGACCTTGAGCCTCCCGAAGCCAGATGTGAAGCTCTCCTGTCAGAGGCAGACCACCACCTTCACACAAACACAAGAAGACGTGTGAGACACACAGACATTGTGTGACTGAGTTGGGACACAGCTTGCATCCGTGATGTGTGTGCACTGCTCACCCTCGTATCCATCTGGGATGAACTTAATAGAAAGCACGATAATCCCGCGGCTGCTGATGGAGTCTGGACTCACATGAACCTTTGATGGAGGGCGGGGGGGGGGGGAGGAGAAATGAGCAAAAAGATAAAGGTTGAGGAGAAGACACAGAAGGGAAGAGAGAGGAAAGGCAAGGGGGAGTGCGAAGCAGGAAAAGATTAGGTTACATAAAAACCTTAGTTGAAATTCACAGCATGTCTTCGTCTCCCTTCAGCTCTCCCAGACACAAGAGACACTCCTCCCAGTATTCTGTGTCTCAAACAAAGCTGCCAAAACTGCTGTCACACAGACACTCAGATGCTAAGCAAATGTACATGCAGGCGGCATAGCGTTTTGGTAAATATTTGTCTGGGAGGATTCCAACTCGCATTCTAATTTACATGACTACATCATTGTGTATTTGCATGTCTACACTTGCTTACCCGTGGCTGCAGGTCCTGCCACAGCGGCTGACTGCAGGTCCAGTCCCAGAGGCCCAGAGACACCTCCACTTCCCCAAGAAACACATTCCTCCCCAGGGGCTCGGCGTGCCACACAGACAGGTTTAAGGTCCGGCTACGCAGCTCTCCGATCCGCACTTTATACTGCGAGATAAGAGCCAGACATGAAAGAATGGAAGGGGCGAGTGCAGGAAGCGTGACACGTTATCTTTCACCACAAGAAGAAAACATGAAATGTGGTAATTCATGAAAAAGATTCAAGAGTGTGGTGCAGGACACGTGAAGGACAGCTGAGGGACAAATGGCAAATAAGGGATTTCTGTGTCTCACTCTGAGCGTCTGGTCATAGATGGGGTTTAGTGTCTTCTTCTTCACTGACGTTTTCTTCTTACTATGACTCGACTTGTCAGGTAAGAGATAGGCTTTCACATATCTGTGAAAAACACACACACACACAAATTTTTGACCGATTTTGTTATGTGACCTTCTTGTTATTGCACGATGCACTTTCACATATACTGTCACTTACGGGTCTGAGCGGTTCTTGCGTGCCGATGCGATGTCCTCGCAGCGGTACACTTTGACATGCAGCTCCTCCTTCTGGGTGTCGTAAACCAATGAGAATTGGATGCGGCCCCTCACCTCCACCACTCCGAAATCCCCCGAGCTGAACAGACTCATCATGCTTCCACTGAGCTTTAGCACACACACGCAGAGCAGAGATCAGCGTCAACGTCATAGTCCAGAGCTGAGTCATCTTGCGTCACTGGATGGCCAATTAATCAAAAGTGTGTGAGTGTGAATGTGTGTGTGTGTGTGTGTGTGTGTGTGTGTGTGTGTGTGTGCGTGTGTGTGTGTGTGTGCATGCATATAATGCACCTACCGTGTAGCCTGACTGAAGGCTACCAGTGGAGCTGCTGGTTTTCAGAGAGCTTTCTGGCTCTGGCTCTGTCAGGCTGCTACTCAGAGAGTCACTTTCCCCATTGTGACCATCAAAGTCATCCTAAACACACAAACACGCACACATTTTATGTGCAAGCCGTCACTACTCTCTCTATATAACCTGCCCTTTAACAACAATTTTATACTCCACTGTTGCGTGTGAAAAGTTATAATGTGATTGATTAATGCATTTAGATAATGAAGAATATGGACTCTTTAGGAGGTGAAATAAATAGCCCGATACAACCATCAGCAGTGGTAATCTGCCAGTATGGGTGTGCGTTGTTATCACCTCAGGTTCCTCTGCATGGCCGTTACTTCTCCTTTCAGACTCTATGAGCAGAATGATGAGTTAACATCAAAACTACGAGACAGAGAGCTACAGATACACTTAGAGAGAGAAGCTTTCATACCTTTGGATGATGTGGAATTATGTCTTTGATTGAGAACCTGGAATCAGAAATGATTGTTTGTAATTAGATGATCTATTCCTTGTCAAGAACAGAAATAAAAAAAATAAGCACGTGTATACAGACCTGTGCTGTGGGACTTTTTGTTCTGGGTGCAGGCTTCGGTTTAAAACTTTTTTTAATCCTGAAAACACAGGTGATATTAGGGGAAATGCAGCTACACACACACTGATATTTGGGCGGATTCTTCTGTGACAGACACCTCAACCAGTGATGTCATTTACTCGAGTAAAAGTATCCGACAATACATTTTGTGTATCAAAAATTTGCTTGAGAATGAAAAGTACAAGTAAATTACACATATAATACATGTATCTACATTTCTACAGACGACTGAAGCTGCCAAAATCCCAAAATAAATTATAAATATTTGATATAATTATTTTAATAATTATCTCCATCATCATACATTTATTTTAAATTCTATTTTTTGTGCATTTAACTGCAATTATTACTTTTTTATTTGTTTCTCTGCTCTGAGGATGTCGGTTTTTCGATAAGTTTGTAATGTGTTGGTTTCCTTTTTGATGTACATTTCTAAAGTGTGATTTTTTGATTGTGTCTTTGACTATCATGAAAGCTTTATTTATCTATTTATTTTTGATCTAGGCAGTTTCAGTCCTGTATAAATTAGCAGAAAATGGAAATACTCAAATTATTGAATAAATTAGGTATCTTTAGTAAAGCGTTTGAGTAAATGTACTTAGTTACCTTCCATCACTGCTCTCCACTAGCACTTCGCTCTCATCATCTTTGCTGTCCTTCAGTCTTCTCTCAGCCTCAGGAGACGTGTTGCTGCTGTGGGAGGTTTCCTCTCTCTCGCCATTGAACAGCACGTTCAGGGGCACATCTGTTACCATAGCAACAACCACAGAACCATTACTGGGATATCCCATCCCATTCAACAGTAGGAAGACAGGCGCCCACAGGTCTATAATAGCCTAAAGGTAGTGTGTTAACTGCAAACAGACCTCTGTTCTTTGTCTTCCTGTGACGTATGGTGGCGTGGACGAGGGAGCTGCCCGACCGGCTGCGGTGGCGTTTGCTGCGCTCTTCCGTGAACCATGCTCCCGACAGAGAGCGCAGAAGCATCGGGTCTGTCTCTTTCTCCTCGAGGATCCTGCGGTGTTGACGCAGGGCCGAGTTAAAAAGCAAACAATCACAACCTCTGGTCGGCAAAAGTCAGCTGATGATAACTTAGGTCACAAACTAAACAGTCACTTTTGTCACTTCTTACTGAGCAGATAAAGCACTAAGTCCTGTGTCAATCATACTAAGAGGAAAAACACACAATATCTGACTCGCCAAGTTGTGTACATTAACCACAGGATTCTTCATGCACTTTTCTCTTTGATACCTGTGCCACCCTGACAGAAGAGCTAAAACGATTAACTGACTGCTCACCAAACCAATCTACACTAGAATTAGAAGGTGAACATTTTGATGATTAATCGCTTAAGTCATCAAGCTAAAATTTTAGTCTTTAGTTTCTCAAAACTAAGTATTGGCTGTCTACTTTAGGAGCTTGAACATTGTGATGGGAATTTCTTATTATTTTCCAATGTTTTATAGAGTAAACAATTAATCAATTAATCAAAAACCCAATAAATAATGAGAGCCTATCATTAGCTGAAGTCTAATCAACACAAGCATCCCAATCGGGAGAAAAAAGGTTTCTCAAGAACTAATTCAGAGGTTCTGTGGGGCTCTCTGATCATGTGGTCTGTGGTCACTGGTGTTTACAGCATTACAAACATTCCTCACATGCAGGAGCTGCTCTGCACTGTAGGCAAAAATAATTTCACTACATACTTCATGAGCTTCCCTCACTGAGGCAAAGGCTGAATGACCAATCAAGCCCAGTTATTTGGCTTTCATCAGCTGGCAGACTCGCAGCAAGTGGTGGTAAAATGGAGGTGCTTTGTTAAAGATGTTTTGCTAAAAATGTTTTGCTAAAATTAACTAAAATCATAAATAGAATGTGCAATACTTACAGTTTATGCTAACCAGCTAGCCCCAGCCTGTCCCAGTCTAAAGCGCCTGTGCAAGGTGTAACCACCAACACTGCTCTGGAGCTCAGAGCTCCCGGCCTGGATCACTAGCTGCACAGCTAACTGAGCTAACTGAGTTAATGGCAGCTACATTTAGCAGTTGAGTAACATGATAAAGGCTTTAAAGTGGGCCTTGCTTTACTACTTGATTTTTATGTTTAGCTGGAATTGTGCTTACATGTCTCTATTACATTTCAAATTGAAACACAACAAATCTGCACTCAGTAAATTTGTTTTTTGACCAAAACTACAACATACAAGCAGAAATGAAAGGAAATGCCTGAATAATTAAGGGGACAAACAAAGAATCCTTCCAGCTGTGCTGCTTGACACACTTAAGTCATTACTATAATATCACACTCTTTGACTTGACTTGACTTGTCCCCTTTTGATATTCTGTATGTTTTCATTAATAACTGGACCCCTAAAGACGGATTAACAGTCACCTCTGACCTTACGCGTCCTTCATCAAGACGACGCAACTCCGAATCACGCTGTAAGACCTGCAGGATGGTGGACTGCTCCTCATCTGTCAGCTGGCTCAAGTCAAGAGAAGGGTCAACCTTCTCCTCCTCCATCCCTGAAACAAAACCACAATCCTTTAACAGACAGCCCCTATTCATCCCTTATTACTATCAAACAAGCTGTAAAAACAATACTAAAACCTAAACCGTGTCTAGTGTATGACTGCTTTTGTTGTTTTTGCTTAACCATAGACTCCAACCTTTTTGCCCTATGACCCCTTCAAATGAAGCACTGTTTGCTCTCTATTTGCTGTCACACGTTGGATGTGTCAGTGAGTTCAGAAAAGATTTTTCCATCTCAGGTTCTAGGGGCCTGAAAAAGTGAAAGTATCCAGTTTTTCATAAGAAAAAGCAAATATATATTATTATATGTAGCAGACACATTTATTGTCTTCTATCTTATCCTGTTAATTATCCTTCAGGTGTATCTCTTTCTGTGGTTTGGAGCCACTTTTTTGAACCCTTCAATACACTTTGAAATCATGTTTTCCTCCAGTACCTCTGGGACCCTTTGGTTGAGGACACATGCTGTGTCAGGCAGGCTATTCCTGTCTGCTTCGATTACTTTCATCCAAGCAATTCAAATGCTCCCCAGTATAGACTCTCTCATCTACAATGCCTTGAATATAAATGCTAATAATAGTATTAACAGGGACATTTCTACCCAAATTCCCCTTGAACTGTAGCGATTTTATCCATCTAATTTTTTTCCCCTGTGAGCTGAGGACTTTTGGAGATTTCCGCTTTAGAGATGTCTGCCTTCTCTTGAATATAAAGGAACTAGACATCACTTGGGTTGTGGTGCTCAAACCGCTAAAACCAAAACAGCTCAAGCTCAACAGTAATGTCTCTTTCCAGAAATCCTGACCAGGTTACTCATGATAATCCACAGACTTTGTTGTGACTAACTTAATTTAATGTCTGAACTATTTTCTCTCTACCAAATTACACTTATTGCAACCGTAATATTCATGGTAATGTATTTTGAGTCAGGGTCTTGAGACATTGCTGTTGAGGTTTTTCAAAGCAATACCTCTGAAACTCTGTAACTCATACCAAAACATTCTAGATGGATAAATATCACTTCACTTTACTAGAAAAATATACATTTTTGTATGTTTTTTAACTGTCCCTTTAAACTGCCACTACGTGGTTTGACACTGAGTAGACTGATGGTTAAATAAACTCTGCTGCACGACAATACAATCATTTTTATCTCTTTGACTGACTGAATGACAGAGTGTGTGTGTGTGTGTGGGCGTGTGTGTGTGTGTGTTCCCTGCCTTGGGGCTACTTACCTTTAAGTAATTAACGCATGCGCAAATCAATTATCCTTTCCAAGCGGTTGGAAGTTTGGTAAACAGTGCAACCAATGTACCACAGCTTTCACAACCTGACACCTAAACAACACAGAAATATTCAAATGGCAGCGCGTGGTAGAGAAGATAATAAGTAATAATAATAATAATAATAATAATAATAATAATAATAATAATATTAATAGAAGTAGTAGTAATGATATTCCAGTTGACAGTATGCAGTGATGTACTGATCTGAAATTGATAAAACAGCTCCGTTCCTTTTTTTTTTTTTTTAAACACAACGTAAGCTGTCAAGAGTGCCTGCTCATGACCATTTAAATAAAGTTTCCCTTCAGGTAAAACAGGCCGGTTCAGCACTTGAACTCACCACGAATAGGCTACCGCGAGAGAGAGGACACCTGTTACCACTTTTTTCCGCCTTTGGAACAAAATTTAAACTCCCCCCCTCTCGCATTTCTTAAAAGTACACACAAAACGAACGTAAATCCCCCTTCCCTTCCTCCAAAACAAGTCTGTTACCTGACTCGTCAGCTTCCGCCCGTTCCATGCGTGGAAAGTTTGGAGAAAAAGTCGTCCCGTGTGCGGTGTGTGCGTGTCGAACTCCGTGTGCAACGTCGTGAACACGCCCTCCTGAGAAGCCGCGGTCAGCTGGGAGCCGAGCAAGAGCAAACACAACCCACACGATACACAAACGTGTGTGTGTGTGTGTGTGTGTGTGTGTGTGAAGAGCGTCAGACAGTGTGTTTGTTTGACTATATGATATGACTCACATAAAACACGGATGTTTTAGCGAATAGCAGGGTGGAGGTGGGCTGTAACTTATTCTTGTAGCTGTCCACACCTGCTAAACACACACCTGGCCCCTCACTGAGGCTGCTGCACCCACACCTGTAGCCTACAACCTACAACTGCACACATATACAAACAGAACGTTTTGCTTGTTTTAAACCTTGTTGAAGAAAAATGCCTTGAAAGCAGACCTGAGTAAAAAAAATACTTTGGAAAGTGAAAGTCACCCTTACTACTTGAGTAAAAGTTTATTTGATATCCTATTGAATGTACTCATGTAAGTGAAGTCATTTTCTAGCAATAACTTAAAGGTGTAGTTTGTCAAATATGGCCAAAATTCAAAGGTAGTTGTAGTTCCAAAAACTTAGGGGGCAGCGTATCACCAGAGTCGCCGTGCCTCACAGACAACTGCTCCTATTTGCTAGCTCTGCTTGGCTGTAGCTTTAGCTACCGCTAATAAGCGTGTAGCGTGGATAGCTGTGAGGACTGTGTTGGTGAGTTTGATTTAGTTTTCGTCAACTTTGAATGACCTTTGTTTCGCGATGAGCTAGTGAGGCAGTTAAGCACTCTGATGGTGTATGTATGGTGAATTTTTCTGTTTAGCAAACAAAATCGAAATACGAGTGTTTCTTGACATTTTATGAGTTTATGTTGTATGTAATTTATCATGCTAACGACTGACACAGTACAATGTTGTATTAGTAAAAGGCGGGCCAGGGCTAGCTGGCTAGCTGGCTTGCGTGCTAACGTCAGCAGACATCTTTGCAGCGCAGTACATAGACGTCTTTGACATAATGTCAACACTGTTCTTTTCTTGAAAATCTGCTGCTGGTCATGTCTTACAAATGTCTCCTTTAAATGTGAAAAGTACAAATAAATCTGCATTTTAATAGTACATGAATGTACTGTTTACTATAAGCTGACCTAGTACTCACCTGGCGGACTTTCAGATACGATTTTTGTGATTATAGGAATCAGATTTGTTTTTATCTGATTGCCGATGGACTAAATGAATTCAAATTTGCGCCACTGTGGCTCTGAAGCAGCATGTAATCTGCTAAATAGCTAGCAGCTAAAGTTATCGAATAAATGTAGTGAGTGAAAAGTTGGACCCAGATAATAGAAGCACTCAGTTTAATTACCGAAAAAGGGGACTTCAGTACAATACTTATACGTCAATCTAATCTGTTAAATGCCATCACTGGTTTTAAAGCAGAAGAGAAAATAGCCAGCAGCACATGAAGCCTGCCTCAACGGTTTAGTGTGCACTGTGGTAATATGTGTGTGCCTGTCTGACGTCCCTTTCTCTCATTGGAAATGCGTTTGTGTGTGTGTTGGGGGAGGGTCAATTTGGAGTGTAAAAGATCTGCATTCAGTCCTGTCCTTTGTCATCAGACTTGGATCACAGCCACATTCTGCCCTGTTGGGAACTTTTTTTGTGTGGGCTTATTCAAGCCTGTAGGTCCTGGCTCGGACAGCGACTGCTGCATCCAACCAGCCATCTTGCTGTTCCCCTGAAGGCCTCTACCAGCGCTCCCTGCTGCAGACTGGGAATCCATGCTGGCTTATAGACTAATAGGTGGTTCTTATCAGCAGATACTGGGGGTGTGTCCCTGCACGCACCCAGAATCAGTTCACTTGTTCTGCAAATACACACTCAACACATACTGTACAATCTCTTACTGTGATTAGCTGCTACCAACTCCTCATTTGCATGCAAACAAGCAGACATGACACACACAGGCAGAGACAGAAACAGGTGTTCGTCTTCAGTTTATTGAGACTGCCAGCCTTTTTAAGCATTTCTCTTTCTAGTGGCATCACAAGAAAAAAATCAAACATACTTATATCGATCAATTTAACCAGCGTTAGCATGAGTAAACAGGGTCACATCACATCTCTTTTACCTGTTATAGAGGGGTTAAAGCAGTATAAAGCATAAATATAAGCAGTCGAAACAAAAATGTGTTTTAAAAAAAGACTCAGCTATTGACAAGTCAAAACAAATACCACACGCACATCAGAGGATTATTCATGAAGTGTAAAGGTCTACTACTACTACTACTGCTCTTTGGGGCTTGTGTTAGATGATGAGCTGTAATTTTCTATGTTCCTATGAGTTGTTAAAAGGGTAACGCTACCAATTTCACCAATTGAAATGTGTTTACAGGTTTTGGGGAAGTACTACTGCATATGTGAAAAAAGCCGTATTTGTGTCACTTGCTTGAACAGATGCATTGTGTGACATCACTGGTTTATCATATTACACAGAGCCACCAAAGGCTTTATACTACCTTTTTTCACACATGCAGTAGTACTTCTGTGGACCTGTGAACTTTAAACTTTAAGATGGTTCCTCAGGGTTCCTATCTTAATTATCTAACTCACTGCAGCTTAATGCATAGAATGAATATACAACATAGGTAAATAATCACATTTTTTGTTTCAGTGAATTATATACTTAGATATTCTTAAACAAAATCTCATTTCAGTTTATTGCAGGGATCTTGAAAAAAGTTCGAACCGTCTGTTATGAGCTTGTCTGACCTTCTCTCTACATGGGATTATATCAGCCTTTCCCACAGCCGCACTGTACTATTTACACAGTTGAAACATTGATTTAGCTAGTGGCTTGTTGTTTGTAAGAGGACAAACCTGTGACATGTAGTATTGGTGAAAACTCACAGTGGGTTTCCTCACAAAGGAGAGAAAATCAGAGCTTTTTTTTTTTTGCTCCTTGGAGGCACACCGACAGTCAAAATGTGTCCGAAATGTAAATACAATACAAACACAGTGAACACATGCAGATACTCTCATTACAGGATGAAATTTCCTCTTATAAACACACCAGTCCTCCAGGGGTACACATGGGGACCAAACCGAAAAAATGACAGGGACAGGGAAAAAAAAAAAAACTCTTGTCGTCAAAACTGGATGAGTCACTGCTTGCTGTCCTCCAGCTTCATCTTCTTGTCCTTCACACGTCTTGTCTTCACTGTGGCTGCTCTCTGTAGGGAAACACACAGAATCCTGATATGGACTAATGGATTTTGTGGACAGAATCTAAATACAATCTGGAGGGATGTTAAAGGTGAATCACTGTATCGTGGCTGCTGTTGTTCACGCCTGCCACCAGAGGCCACTGTTGCACCAACAGAAAATCTCTTCACACAGTGACACATTTACATGTAGGTACCTAAACTGATGCAGTCACGCGAAATTCTCTGTTCTCTGGCACCTACATGCACACAAACTCACATGGGGTCATAGCTGCTCTGCTCTTTGGATTTGAGGAAGCGCATGGCAAGGAGACCGCCTGCCTGCACGCACAGCACCAGTATGATTCCTCCGATGAAACTGGACATGTCAAACTTGGCCTGGGAGAACTGTGGGGGTGAGCTGGTGTTGCTTCCATCACCTGGGGGAACAGAAACGAAGGGGTTTGATTAATCTACAGTGAAATGAGATGAAAGCCGGGGCTTTTTTTCTGTGAAAGCTCTGACTAAATTGCATTAGGGAACATTTTTACTCAGCTCTAACGGGAATCATAAATGTCTGACGCAAGTAAGAGGGGAGGGGGTGTAAAGGGATGCTGGAGGGGAGACAATATAATTTACCTGAGTCACCATCCCCTCCTCCTTCAACTACAGTCTCAACAACTGGGAAATAAAAACATGAAAAATATATTTGAGTTACTGAGGCATCTGGGAAACATCCTGTGTTCATTTTGAAGTGTATTGTTTGCTACCTGTGCACAGGTCGGACACTCTGGTCCAGCTACAGTTCATGGAGTTGTCTGCTGAGTTGCCTTCGTCAGTCACACACGTGCCTGTGTCATTACCTGCGAGAGAAATAACAAGCATTTTAGTGTGTGTGTACGTGTGTGTATGTGCACTGGTGCCACCATGTTCAAAAGAAATGCAGCAACAGTTCCCTCTTGGATGCCCCCTATGGTAGATAAAACATGATAAAGTGCCCTTCCAGTTCACTTTAAATGTCTCAGGACTCTCTGCTCACTGGTGCCCCACCTCATACAGCTGGTGCCCCCTTTATTCCATGCCCCTTCCCCTCAAGCCCCCCGAGTCTGCCACTGTGGAACTGTGTGTATCATGTGTGTTCCTGGCGTACTAAATAATTCAGTCATCTTGTACAAACCCGGGAAGCTTATGTTGCAGCAGCCATGATGATTGAATTACTATCAGAGGTCAGGGGTGTGTGTGCTAGTCTACGTGTGTGTGTGTGTGTGTGTGTGTGCGTGTGTGCGTGCGTGCGTGTGAGTGTCACCATTTGGACAGAGCCTCCAGACACAGCCAGTCAGGTTGAGCATGGAGTCCCCAACACATAGGTCACATGAGTCGGCTTGAGAACAATCTGTAGGAGGGATAAAGCTGGCAGTCAATTGGAAGAGTCACTCAAAACTAACCGATTGGCCGACGCACATTAATCTTCCCAGAGAAACATTTTTACAGCTTAAATATTGCGAGACCTCACACGAGTCTGGACAAAGTCGGAATAGACAAAAGGGAGTAGGCAAATAGAGTGATGCCAGAGAAAAGACAGCAGATTCTTAGTCATGTCTCATAGTTTTGCTTATTCTAAGGTTGTGAGAAATACTTCGGGACAGGCCATCGCCAGAGGTAGATACGGGAGAGAAGTTATCGAGGAAAGGCCCCTGGAAGGAGATCGAATTATACTGGAAACATCAGAAGTGTAGGAAGATACACAAACACGTTTCTAAAAGATCAAAATATACTGAGATGTTCACACAATAAGAAAAGCAAATGTAAGACAGATGAGGATGGACCCATACCTGACTGCGAGTACACAGAGGGCACCACTGCAACAAGCAGCAGTGTTGAGCAGAGGACCTTCAGTACCAGCTGCTGCATCCTGACAGTCACACAGCTACCAGAGCAAACTTTGGTGCTGGGAGAAGAAGTGGTTAGTTCTCAATAAAAAATAACCTCCGATTGTTCGAAAAAGAGATATATGGCTCCTGGCTGGGACGCAGAGGGACAGAGAGAAAGACAGGAGACACAGAGATCTGTGTAACATGAGCGACACACAAACTTGGTTTCCTGGCAACCGACTGGTACCACCTCCACCCTGCTGAAATACACACCGGTTTGGACAGAGTGATACCTCTTTACCTCAACAGGCAGTGCATGAACACTTATTAACTTATAAATCATTACAAACATAAACAACAGTGGGACAAATGACAGTACTGACTGCAGAGGTACCCACATTAACAAAAGGACAGACAGTCATTTAGGTTCAAATAATCTGCAATCAAAAAGCCTTTATAGTCATATTGAAACCCATTTTTTCTTTGTAAATTTTCATGACTAAAAATGACAGAGAAAGTACTGGCAAGATTTGAGATAAAGATAAGACAAGAATGGCGCTCAGTAGTGTGAGTACATATCTCCACCAAAGCCCAAAAGTCCTCTTTAATTCAATCGAGCCTAATGCAATATCAAATAAAACACATTCAAATCTGCTACATCCGGATTTCTTTTGGCTCTGCTTAAAATTATACTCACACATAGATACCAGCCACCTTAATATGCCGGACTTTTTAAAACAGGATCCATGCATTATTATGGGGCCAAGACTCATCCTCCATCCAAGTTTCGAGGAAACCCGTTTAGTATTTTTTGTGTGATCCTGCTGACAAACCAACAAGCAAACAAACAAAAAAATCAGTTATGGTCACAGTACATTTACAGTGTAGTGTATCTCTTTCCTACATTACATTAAAACACATCTAACAGGAGAGATGGTCAGAGGTCCATAACAGTTTCCCATGTTTTAAGAGGGCAAGTGTTAGTGCGCCGTTCCAGTAGTAATGTTTCATAATTTGATTAAATAAATCAAACTGGCTGATGGTAGAAGAACAAGATGCATTTCTTTGCTATGTGCCAATCTTCTTTTTGCAGGGATCTGGTGCCCTGTCCGGTTCCCTACAAGCCATAATTATTTTGTACTCTCCTGTCACACTGCTCAGATGTTCAAAGTGGTTATATGTTCAGGGATAGTGGTTCCCAAGCATGGGGCCAGGACCCCACAAGTGATCCCAAGATAAATCTGAGGGGGTCACACGCTTATTTCAAGAATAACACAGAAAACAAAACTGACGAAGAGTCTTGGCATGCTAACATGCGCACATTGACAATGCCAATATGCCAATGTTAAGCAGGTGTAATGCTTACGCGTTTACAATCTTGGTAATATGACCTTGCTCAAACAGAAGGGGGAAGCACCATAGTAAAACTAAAGAACAAAGTATTAACCGAAAGAACATAATCGGAAAAAAGCATTCTGGTAGGTAGGAGGAATCTGTATGATCAGTCGTGTAGGGAGTGGGCGAGTGGAAGTGTGCTGTAGGAGTGCGCTGCCGTGAAAACAAAGGAAACGATACAAAACCGAATGTGGAGGTGTGTGAGACGGGGGACATCATGGACGGGCTTCACTCCAGCTGTTATACGTAGGGTATTCCAAGCCCAGGTGTAAAGATTAACTCCTGCAAGTCTGTGGACCTGTAGAGAGAAGGCGGAGGCAGCAGATGGGCTGTCACATTAGTTTAGTGTTTAAGCATACTAACATTTGCTAATTTCCGCTGAACAAGAGATAGTATAAAACCAATCATTTCTACATACAAGCGCGTACCTTCAGTCCCTGTCTTATAATTTTTACTTACAGTACAATGTAGAGTATGCCCTTGACCTGCTTTTCATACCTTGCCAGTACTCATTCCTCAGAGATGAGTCTGTACATGACCTCTAAAAACCCTCTGGATTCTGATCATTCAGTGTCTTAAAATATGCCCGCCTTACATTTTGTTCAATGCTTTATCAAATGAAATACTGGATCCTTTCACCTGGGCCTTTTGAAACCCTGTAAGAAAGCAAACAGAACACAACTAATGTTCACGTCAAGGCCAAAGACTGTGACAAGAGGTGTCAAAATACCTCTTGTTAAGTGCTCACAAGCCAAATAAAGGTGGTAACCACTGGCAACCATAAACTAAAATAAGCAGGAATCTATTAAGCGTTTTCTTGTAAAGACTGGAACAGTCAGATTAAGACTGTTCATCTGCACTATCAGGGTACTCATTTTAATCAGTATGTATCTGATCCAGCAGTTAATGAAATATGTCTTGATGGATCCAGTCCAGTAAAGACAGATCTAAATATACTGTCGGTGCGAACACACACTGACGTTTGAGCGGAACTTACTCAGAACCCATGTAGCCAACATACAGGACACAGTCTGTGCGTCAACAGTCTATCACCTCTCATTATCACTTCAAATGTGCCACTGTCTGATGAGGTGCTGCCACGTCACTTATCAGTCCTCCCAGACATAAGTGATTTGTCTATGACAAACAACTCAGACAAGGTTTCAGGGTCCATGTATGAAGCCATGTGTGGATGGATGGATGGATGGATGGATGGATGGATGGATGGATGAATGAGCAAACACACAAATTATGATCAGAGCTAAATGTACAGCATCTGGACAACATAATTCCATCATTATCTACTCACCCCATGTCAATGGAAAGTCAGGTGAAGTTTATAAATCACTGATGATTTAAACATTTCTGGAGTTTCACAGTGAAACATCGTTGTGGCATTCTCCTAAATGGCAGAAGTAGATGGGGACTTGTTTTAAACAACTGAAAAACAACAACATAATATGGCTCTATACTACTCTTCCAGGGTTATCTAAGTCTTCAGATGCCCTGAGATCCCAAATTGATTCAAAGAGACAGTTTTCACACCCCTTTAAGGCTGAAATCTTCACTGTATCTGCTAAGCTACAAGTGTCAGTGCACCCTCTTTGGAACCATTATATGTTTTTTTTGGGGGGGGGGGGTTGTTTTTTAATGTTTAAAGATAAGTCCCCATTTAGTTTAGTTGGTTAGGGGAATGCTGCGATATTGTTTCGCTGTGGAGCGACAGAAATGTTGTTGATGGACTTTCCATCAGCATTGGGGTGAGTAGATCATCATTGAATTGTCAATTTTGAGCGAATGATCATTATCATTCCATACAAAACGATCAATCAGATGATCGTTTTGTATGAAATCATAATCCAATCCAATCCAACTTTATTTGTTAATCACTTTAAAAACAACCAAAGTTGACCAGTGCTGTGCTGCACAGAATAAATAAATAAGACATCACAAACAGGAAGACATAATTGCTCACATAAAGTGCAAAATACAACAATACATTAAAAGGCATAAAACATGAGTAAAAAATGCAATAAAAGTAATCAAAATAAGGAATAAAACCAAGAAGATCAAGTCGACCTCTTACAAGGTGTCAAAAGCTATGGAGAAGAGATGGGTTTTAAGAAGTGATTTAAAAACCGACAAAGAAGAGGCCTGTTTAACGTGCAGAGGCAGATCATTCCATAATTTAGGAGCTGACACAGCAAAAGCACGGTCCCCTCTGAGCTTCCACTTAGATTTAGGCACACTCAGGAGCAGCTGATCATCTGACCTGAGAGAGCAGGCGGGTACATAAGGGTGTAGAAGCTCAGAGAGGTAGGGCAGGGCAAGACCATTCAGGGATTTAAAAGCAAATAAAAGAATTTTAAAATGGATCCGAAATTGAATAGGCAGCCAATGCAGTGAGGCTAAAATGGGGGAAATGTGCTCATTTTTACGTGTGCCAGTTAAAAGACGTGCAGCTGCATTCTGTACCAGACGGGCGATGGAGGACCCACTGATCCCCACATTCAGTGCGTTACAGTAATCCAGCCGAGTAGTTACAAAGGCGTGAATTACTGTCTCAAAGTGCTGCCTTGAAAGAATTGGCTTTATTTTGGCCAGCTGCCTCAAATGGAAAAAGCTAGCTTTGACAACAGCCTTGATCTGACAGTTAAGATTAAGCTCAGGGTCCACTTTAAATCCTAGGTTTGTGATATTAGGTTTAATATACTGGGCCAAGGAACCCAGATCTGAAGGGGGGGTCCTAGTGGCGCCACCAAAAACCATCACTTCTGTCTTTTTATTGTTAAAATTAAAAAAGTTCAGAGCCATCCAGGCCTTTATGTCGTCAAGACACGTAAGTAACAGTCTGGCAGAGTGTTCATCTTTCTTTTTAAGAGGCACATAAATCTGACTGTCGTCTGCATAACAGTGGAATGAAATGCCGTGCTTCCTAAGTATGTAACCAAGTGGGAGCAGATAGAGAGAGAAGAGGAGAGGGCCAAGAACTGAGCCCTGAGGGACCCCACACGAGAGAGGAGCAGAGGAGGATACCGAGTCACCAATGCTGACACAAAAAGTTCGATCAGTCAAGTACGACCTGAGCCATTCCAATGCTACGCCCCTGATGCCCACCCACTGCTTCAAGCGTGTGATTAAAATGTCATGATCCACTGTGTCAAATGCAGCAGTTAAATCTAAAAGCACAAGGATAACACAGTCACCAGAGTCCGTAGCTAAAAATATATCATTAAAAACTCTTAAAAGAGCTGATTCGGTGCTGTGCAGGGTTTTAAAACCGGATTGGAAAACCTCTAGGATAATATGTTCTTCCAGAAAGGCCATTAATGTTGAAATCAAAGAACAAAAATAGGTCACAGACAGTGCTCCACAACTCCCAGCTGCACCTCTGCACATGAACATGCAAATGCACCAGCACCAAAAGGAACAAGTGCTTCGACCTTCAAAGTGTTTCTTTGTGATGGATGCTCTGAGTCACCGCCTGCAGTAACAGCGGACCAAGCCCTCGAAATCAGATACACTGAGCCCAGAATCACGACACACTTCTCAGCTCTGTGCAGTGAATACCAGCACCACCATCACCTCCTCCTTCCTCCTCCATCACACCGACGTGGCTCATGTACTCCCACCTCTCATATGCTCACTCACACATTGTCTGGGGCCGCTCTGCATGGTGGCTGCTTTGTGTGTCGGCGGGTCTAAAAAAAAATATTTAAAAAAAAAAGACTCAAAGGGATATTCCGCAGTCTTGTCAGACACGATTTCCCTCCTCCACGAATCCCGCCCCCCCCCCCCCCCAAAAAAAAAAAAACCTAAAAAAAAAAGAAAAACGGATGATACTGCCATTTAACAGCCGACGGCAACGAGACGACTTGTCAGTATCAGTGCAAAATTTAGGCTGCATGAGACACAGGAAATAGGAATCCACTGAATGTGTGACAACCGGGATTCATGATATTCCTTGGAAACGTGTCAGTCTGGGATGTTTACAGGAACAGTTCTTATAAAAGCTGTGATTTCTGTGGTGGTGTTTTGTGTCATGAGAATTGGGACGCAGACAAAGTGTTTCCTGAGGTGAGAGAGACGAAAACAGCTGTAATTTGGAAGGTGTCAGCGTGTTTCTTTTTTCTTTTTCTTTTTTTTTTTTTTTTTTCGCACTTGTAGTGACGTAGGAGGGGTCTATCTTCGGCAGGAAGCGTGTCCTAATATGGCTCGGGCTGCAGAGATCCCCCCGGTTGGCGCATTGATATGCGCGACCACGTCGCTACAGCCCATCCTGCAGCGCCCACTTATTATTAAACCGGGAAAGCCATGATTTCCCCGCTGCTGTTAGGACACTGCAGGTGTCAGGGGCCCCGTAGCATCAATACATTAGACAACACGCGTTACTAATCATATGCCAGCTTTTATTCGATTATCAGAGAAACAATACGACACATATCTTATGTGTTCGCATACAGGCAGATGCGATTCTTCACTGGCTTCAGGGCTTATTAGATCATATGGGTGAATCTCATGATTGACCGGAATGGGAAATATGTTTGCCTAAATGATGCAGACGCGTGTCTTTGCTTGCAGGTATAGAATTAAAGGGTACAGTAAAAACACAAAATATCACAATCAACACACATTTATAGATAAACACAATGAAGGAGCAAGAGGTACTCGATATTAAGGATGAAACAGAAAAATGTAGATAGAAAACTGATGTAAAGTGCTGTGTGCTGAGGAGTCTCACCTCAAGGCTCTCCTTACTGATTAAGATACCATTCATATAAACAATATGATATAATATGATATATTACATGTTGATACAATATGATATAATCTAATTATGTAATATAATTTGATATCATAACACATCATATCATACCATAGCATATCATATTATAGCATATGATATCTATATAAGATAGAAAATAAGTAGATCATAAGTGATAATAATAATAGTAAATGTTACTATTATAACAAGAAGAAGAAGACAAATTATGTGTTTAGGCAAAGCAAGGCAAGTTTATTTATAAAGAAACATTCAAACACAATTTAAAGCATAGAAATACATAAAAAATAAGACCATATGAAAATGTTAAAAACTGCATTTAAAAGTAAATAAAAAAAAAGTTATCATAGATTTTAAAAATGCATTAAAAAGACAATATAAAAAAATGCAAGAAAATTTTAAAAAACATGTAGATTTTTTAATATGAAAAGGAGGAGTTATGTCACATAACTCGTTGTTAATGGACAGTTTTCCGGTATTCAGTGTGTGTGTGTGTGTGTGTGTGTGTGTGTGTGTGTGTGTGTGTGTGTGTGTGTGTGTGTGTGTTTTACAGTGCGGGACGACTCCCCATGAGTCATCCTTATGCGTTTCAGCACCGTGGACAGCTACACAGCCCTGTCCCGGCAGCCCGCCACCTCTGAGCCCAGCCCAACACGAGACAATCTGCTCTCATTCAGCCGGGCCCCTGGGTCTGATTGAGAAAATGACTCTGAGCACGAGGTGGAGGGGTGGAGTGGTGGAGGGGTGGTGGTGGTTGTGGTGGTCATTATTATTTACCAGAAACGAGAACAAGAATGAACCGCAGTGGGAGGGGCGACTGAGATGCCGCATTTTTCTGAATGAAATTACTCCGCGCACGCCCCCCTCCTCCCTACTCTCCCCGCATCTTCTATGCTCGCCCCTCATTGGTCGAGCCTCCCAGTCGCTGACGTCAGGAAGGCTCTCTTGTGGATGAGTCCGCGCGCAAGAGCATCCATTCTGCCTCCCATAAGCGCTCCGAAGACACTCAAGAAGAAGAGATGCAGGAGACGCCAAGAGAGAGTTTGGTACAACTTTGATGAGGACAAGAAGGAGCACGGAGCGGAGCAAATACTGGGACTGTCCTTATTTATACTGGTACCGAGCTGCCGACACCGTCACCACATCTCCTCATCTCCATCATTTGGATCTTATCGGAGGAGAGAACAGACCTGAGCTTCTGTTGCAAAGGAACCCAGAAATCGTGCCAACAAGGTGAGATTGATACTCCGTTGTACGCATGTATACGTGTCTGTGCGGTATCTGTGCGGTGTCTGCGTGTCCATGTGTCCGTGCATGTGCCGGGGAAATCCTCCTCTGGTGCAATGAACCTGCAACAGTGTTATACAACAGGGACCTCCGCACAGGCAGGTGGGATATACCTCCTCACTCTGAGACGTGACAGGGCGGAGGATGAATGGCTCCACAATCCTCCTCCTGTGGGACCAGACGAATCTTAAAATAACATGTGTATATTATAGAAGGCATGCAGTGGTGATGGCGTGTATTAAATAACAAGGGGATAACACACCAGAGAGCACGAGGAGATTTCCTGAAATTCCCGATGGTGGTCTAATGTGCAGCACAGGGTGTCTCATTAAAAATACACGACAGTGCACGGTACATGGACACTCTGTCCCGTCTTCACACGGTGAGCTGCTTTATGTCTGAGGGAAATCTCAGACCGGAGCTCACTCACTTCATCTGGAAGTGTGTTTTACAGATTTAACCCGCCACAATGTACATACTATTAGTACTGTAATGATATTTTAGATGTTTGTCAAAGGTGCTCCTGAAAACGTGTGCAGGATTAAAAATCAAGGTGGACGACGAAAGCCAATGAAAGCCTGGATTTAAAGTGGCGTGCAATATTAATACATGTATTATTAATATAAGCTGTTGTATGTTAATGTCAGGTTGATCAATATTGTAGTGATGCATCCAGGTTCTGGTAACTCTACATATTGCGTTGCATTAATACGCCTGAATGTTTACTGATTACGATTGGCGTGACTTCCCGCAAAACTACAGATGTTGACGTCACAGACACCTCAGGAGTCAGCAGGATTATTACATAAAATGTACCTGCGGCAATTTAGAAAAATGCCAAGATGTTAGTACAAGCTGGGAAAATGATGCAAGTTCACAATGAGATTGAAACATGGTATTCATCTTCGTATAGTGCTGTTATTGCATATATTTTGTTTTTATAACCCTGAGGCTTTTTTCAAATTAAATACCACCAAGAAAGGCTTCGGCTCTAAATGATCCCGGCTATAAATAGATTGATATCACTGCTGCTCCTTCTAGAAAAGAAATATATAAAGAGATAATAAGAAAATATAAACAGAGAAAGATAATAATAAGTAAAAGTATAAGTAAAAGTAAGTACTATATAGGCTACATTAATAGGAAAAAAAATACACTGAAGTAATTAAAAGAAATACAACAAGAATTAGTGATGCAAAGAAAAGTAATATTGCAATTTTTAATAATTGAGGGTAGTTAACAGTACAAACAACAGTAGGATGGTGCACATGATACTGCACAGAAAAAAATGCAACAACGATGCAACAACTGAATCGGGTATTAGTCTAATCAGTGAACGCTGAATGTTTTGTCACAGTACTAACTAAGTGCATCTATGTATTATCCCTCTTTTGTAATTATAATTAAACAACAATACAGGACAATATATTATGTGCCAGGGCAAGAACAATTGTACCTTCCAGTAATGGTTGTATCTGTTTTTATGAGTTTAATATCCTAAGTCATCTGCTGCCACATCCGGCCTCCACAGGCTCAAACCACAGCTTCCAAATCAAGGCTGTTTAATGCGCAGATGGAGATGTTAAAGACCCATTAGAGCTAATAGCAACATTTTCTCTTCTTTTTTCTCTCTCTCAGGTTGTGTTTGTGTGACCCCTGATCAGCCATGATCCTAAACGCCTCTGACCTGGGCTGGGATGAGTCATCAGGCACAGACCCCTTCTTCCCTCTGGACCAGATGGACAGTCCACCTCCATATGAAGTCCCGCCCCTCACAGTGTGGGGCATTGCCCTGTGTGTTTCGGGAACTCTCATCGCCACTGAAAATGCAATAGTGGTCACCACCATCTTGGCCACACCGTCTCTCCGCGCCCCTGTTTTCCTGCTGCTGGCTAGCCTCGGATTGGCTGATCTCCTGGCGGGTGTCGCTCTGGTGCTGCACTTCCTCTTCCTGTTCTGCGTAGAGCCCAGTGATTGGTCAGAGTTGCTGACCTCAGGACTGCTGGTGACATCACTGACTGCCTCACTCTGTAGCCTGATGGGTGTCGCTTTGGACCGATACCTGTCTTTGAGCCACGCCCTCACCTACGGCTCAAGCCAATCACGTCACAGAGCCGCCATCCTCCTGCTGCTGGTCTGGCTGGGTGCATGTATCATCGGGGCGGGGCCTGCAATGGGATGGCACTGTCTTGATGATCCAAACTCCTGTTCTGTAGCACGACCTCTGACCCGGACATACCTATCACTGCTGTGTGGTGGCTTCCTGTTGGTCGTTATGGTGACCCTACAATTGTACGTTGGGATCTGCCGCGTGGCAAGGCGGCATGCCCACGCCATCGCAACCCAGAGGCACTTTCTCCCTGCCAACCAATCATATGCAAGCAAACACGGCCGTGGGAAAGGCTTCTCTCGGTTGATCCTGGTGCTCAGTGTGTTTGTTGGCTGCTGGATGCCTTTCTCGTTATGGGGGCTGCTGGGAGACGCGTCCAGCCCTCCTCTCTACACCTATGCCACCTTGGTGCCAGCGGCAGGCAGCTCGCTGCTGAACCCGATACTCTACAGTTTGAGAAACAAGGACATTCGCAAAGTGCTGCTCCAGGCCTGCTGCCCCCACAGATACACACAAAACACACACATACACTACCCTGTTGATGTGTAGACTGCCAAACTTCGCCAGACTCCAACCACCACACAATCTATGCCAGACATATCACTGTTTGTGTGCCACGATACACACATAGCTGCATTGACTATCATCCAAATCCAGAACATTGAGTGTCAAACAAGCCCCCCACACACACATACACACACACACACTCCCACACGTGCAATCAGCACTTTCTCAGAGAGAAGTCCTTCTGCGAACCAGAATGTCCTGGACTGTCCTGGCTGGCGGCCATTTTGGGATTAAAGACTAAACATACTGTCTTGTATGTACTTTGTGCCTCATTTTCAATCAATTGTAGATCCACTGGATCAGAAGACTGGCAAAATCACAGGGATGCTCTAAATATCCCCAATCATAAAAAAGTTGATTTAATATGTGTTGGCACTTTAAGACGAGAGGGAAGGAAGGTTTTACATGAAAGCCTGTCACAGTGTAATGACATATGTGATCCAAAGCCCAGTTTTATTTACTTGAATGTCGAGAAAACACAGTGTTAAAGATCTTTGAGATTCTATTTTGCACATGCTGTTATAAGCACTTTGAAAGGTACTGACCATATGTTCGTGTTGCACAACCTTTTTGAGATGAATTTTTTATACCGATGAATAATAAATATGCTTTTTTTCTACTGGGTGATGTCAGCACTCTTCTCTTCACCGCAGCCGAGGCTTTTAGTACGTTTGTCTCTCCATCTCTCACTCTTTTAATTCAGTCAGGCACAGACTGCTGCTCTCTGTATCCTAAATTATTTGGTGGATAAAGAAATCTTCATCACAATCACTCTGCACCCACGGCATCCTTTGAAAAACCTTCAAAGCAACCTTGGCACAAGGATACTGATTATGCAAGGTTTTTCTCTCCGCCTACCCATTTTTACAACTTTTATCCAATCGTTTTGTTTTCACACTCCCTACACAGTCAGCACAGGGCAGTGTGAAGAAGTCTCCAGCGCTGACATAGAGACGATGAGTCATGGGTAAAGCATGAGGAGCCTTAATGCCAAGAACTTGTTATCCCATTCATGACAGCATACACACTGTTCATTCTCACAGAAAAGACATACAAACAATCAGTGTAAGTCACTCTTTTATTTATTGAAATAACTAATCATTTGGAAAATTTAAGGCAGGAGAAACAGCTTTGGCAAAGCATGCTGTGTGATGAAAAATAAAAAAGGCACTTGAAAAATATGTGGTCCACGCTAAAACATCAGTCAGCTCTACGTTTGACTCATCCGCGGCAGCTGTTAATATTTTTGGAAGAAGCCGATCAGTGGGCTGTGTGGATAACAAAAATAAACCTGCGCTGACACAGAAATGCAATATATAAAAAAGGCACTTAACAGACAGTAGGATGAGGCAAAAATCGGCCTGATCCTATCGTGATTAAAGCATCAGAGCCTAGTCCATCCCTAGAAAAAGTTCAAAATAAGAAATACAGAACAGGGCAGAAAACATAGTACAAAATGAATCATGATTGATGGTGTTAAATCTCTGCATATGTTCAGTGCGGTGATCTCATCAAACACCCCAGGTGTCTGGCACGAGCGATACAAAACACACTGAATAATTCATTCATGAATCTGTTTATGAGCTACAACCACGTCTCATCCTAGAACTGTTCCCAGAAAAACCAGTAACGTGAGGAAAGTAAAAGTGATAGAAAAAATGTGCTTTAAAAAGGATAGCATTAATTATATTTAAGATATGATTCATGTAATTTAAACTTTACATCTATATCATATAACCTATAAATGAGGGGAAATTTTTCTGCGTCTGTCCACCGACTACGTACAAATACCGTCTATGGAAGAGGTTGTGTTCTTGGGTGTGTGCGCACTCTCTCTCTCTCTCTGTTACCCTTCGCCATAACATACAAAAGCAGATAAAATCAGACATTTGGCCAACAGCAAAGGGTATCTGCTGTTCAAATAGACACCAAGTTAAAGGCAGAGGTGACGCACAGACTTGCATCAGAGAACACTCTCACATCAATAACATTTCTGTGTCATCTAGTGAAAGTAATGACATAGCTGGATACAATAAGGCACACTCATAACTCAATCTTTGGACTTTTGCACCGTTGATCTGAATAATTTTAGATAAACACAAATAAATGGGTCGAGGAATGTCATTTGTTAACAGGTCACTGGTACATACAATGTGCTCACACACTCAAAATCTGACAGACGCACAGAAAAATGGACCCCTGCCTCACTGGTACTTGAATGTAATCGTAAAGGAAATATACTGATGTTGTTTACAGCTGGGGAAAGATACAGAGTACAGAAGTAGTGAAGGCGAAAAGTGATGGTGATCATTCGGACCACTCGTCATCGTCAAACTCGGACGAGTCGTCCTCACTGTCGCTGCATTCTACGGCGATACGACGGGACAGTATGGCAGCAACATCATTGCCAAAGTGATCCCTCTTCTCCTGCTCGCGCTGTGCCTCCGTCTTCCGTAGGTTGAAGCCTGAAAGGGCGGACAGTTATCATGAGTGCGTGTAATAGTTTGCAAGCAGTGTTCTGTCATTGTAGTCATAGAAACACAGTGATATATCAAAAGACTAAGATATTTCAAATTTTAACCTTAAAAGGTATGTCTCGAATGAAAATACCAGATTTGCCTCTGAAATGTTGTGAAGTAGAAATATATGGCAGCACAAAATACAGTACAAGAAACTCAGCCATGTTCTTCAAGATATATAGATGCTTTTAGAGTATTTCACTTGTTTAATTACTCAGCCAATCAGCAGTGCGGACTGTAAATATCCATTTCATATTGATCTGTTTCCTGTTACCTTGTCGGATGGCCTGCAGCAGGTCACTGCGAGCGTCACCAGCCGGCTCTGGCTGTGGTTTGGGAGCAGAACTGGGTGCCCCACCACCACCAGAAGGAGGAGGGGGAGCAGAGATGTGAGATGGTGGTGGAGGGCCAGGAGGAGGTGGAGGAGGAGGAGGAGGTGGTGGACCACCACCTGCAGGCATAGGCGGCGGAGGAGGAGGAGAAATGGCGGACATAGAAGGTGGAGGAGGGGGAGCAGGTGGGGAAGGATAGGCATTGGGAGAACTGGAGAGCGGAGGAGGGGAAGGTGGGGTATCGAAACCTGGGGGAGGCGGAGGAACCCCGAAGCCAGAAGATGGAGGAGGGGGAGGGGGTGCAGGGGGAGGGGCGAGGTTTGGGCGAGAGTTGGGTGGGGGAGAGGTCATGGGTGGTGCAGGAGGTGGGTGGGTTGGACTCAGCACACTGGTACGCTTCTGGGCTGGTGCTCCGTACCCTCCATCATTATACCTGCGTGTGTCAAGGAGAGGAAGTTAGACATGTGGTTCAATATTTTTTTTTTTTGCAGCTGCAGCTCATGTACATCAAAGAATCACAGGCTCAGAAAGTGAACAGCAGGTTCATAATCTATTTTGGTTCTGTTGAACCCTGTAATCTGCAGTGCAGCTGTATAGTACATGTGCGTTCAGTACGTGTTGGCAGGGGCGGCAATGTGCTGGCAGCATGTGTGTGCTGACAGCATGTGTGTGCTGCAGCATGGGGGCTGACATGCGTGAGGCTACTTACGCCATGTCTGGAGGTGGAGGAGGCAGGAAGTCATCACCGGGTGGGGAGCCAGGGTCATAGGCATAGGAGCCAGTACTCTGCTCGAGGCCTTCAGAAGTGAATCCATCCCCAGATCCAATACTGCCATTTAGAGCCTCAGAAGAATTCCTTAAAACATAATAAAGACATCTTAATCAGTTCAAATACCGTGCTATTAATGTTCTTGATAACCTGGAAATGTTAACAACCTTGAAAGTGACAGCAAGCATCTGTAGATCTCATTAGCATATACAAAGTGCACAACAGTTTGCTTATGAGAAATGACACTGTAAGATTTATGAGGAAGTATCATTTAAAGCAGATGACAGAAATAGTAACAGTGACACTGGTGGTGACTGCTCCACAGCGCTATAATAATAACACAGAGTGCAGTCACTTAGACAGCAGTTCGAGATCGGCTCGCCGTTCAGTTTAGCAGCGTGAATATTTTTCTCCTCATGAGTGCTGGCTTGTGATTGAGTTACAAACAAGTGGCCAAATAAAACGGCAAATCACTTTTAAAATACATTAAGGAACCCATCTCAGCAGCAGCTAGTAGAACTATACTATAACTGTATGGTTCTGCTCATCAAAACATTACTTTTAAGTTGTATGGATACAGGAAAAGATGTATGTATAGTAAAAAATGGAATCACATAAACTGTGTACAGACATGTAAAGTAGTATTTTGTGCCGTTTTCTGTCCCTACTAGATTGTTTTTAATTGTTTATAAAGTGCAGAAAAAATAACATACAACAGAAAAACAGGAAGCAGTCAAGTCAATCTTACCAATGAGACTCTAATTTGCTCTTTTAATGTATCAGAGATTTTTAGATAGTAGTCTTTTATGTTAATTCTGATTTACATGTCTACAGTGATCATTATACATCACATTCCTGGTGTTATTCACACACTTCTTTTCTAATGACAGCCAGCGTTACACCCAGCCCCGTGAGAACATTTTCTAACAGGATGTACCACCCATATCACTGTGTGCAGATTGGCCGATAAGACAAGGGAGACTGGAATTTAACATGAGAGGGCCAATTCTGTGCTTTTGCTGTGGCACCTAGTCAGAGAAAAATAAAGCCATCTGTGGTGGCTAGCTATCCAATTAAAAATGTGTAGGCTATGGATAGAAGAAGCTTCAAAAGCAACAGGTAAAGCTCGAGAATGAGCAGGAAGAGCTGTCTCCTGTTGCCGTAGCAGCAGATGAGTCAGGATGTGAGAGCACCACTGTCTCATCTATTAGCTCGGGGCGAGGGGATGAAGTAGAGGGCTCTTTAGCTAGCTAGCTAGCTAGCTAGTCAAGCTCAGTGGTTTTCAAACACCTTTGTTATGAGGCACGCCATTTATGAAACAGTATTTCCAAGGTAAACCTTTACGTAGGATTACAGCCAGTGGTGGAATACCAAGTACATTTACTCAAGTACCTTATAATTTTGAGGTGCCTCTACTTTACTTTGGTATTTCTCTTTTATGCGTCTTTATTCTTTTTTGACTACATTTGAGAGGGATATACTGTATTATTGGTATCCAGGGTTGGAAGTTACTGATAATATCTACACTTAGTTTAATTAAGTCATTGTTTGGGTACTTGTACCACTGAGCAGAACAGAGCAGGAGCTGGGAGTAATGTAGACGGAAGATTACAAGAAGCAGAACCCTCTTTGACTGAATGCCTTTTCACAACGGTTAAAAAGGGAACAACACTCTGAGCATTTGAGAAGAATACTTTGTTCTTTGACTAGAGTACTATTTTACTACCAGTAGTTTGACTTGTGTTGAAGTAATATTCCAGTAATCTTACTGCACTCGTACTTGGGTACACATTTTTAGTACTCTTTCCCCCACTGCTTTTACCTGACAGAGTAGTTTTACACTTTGGTATCACTACCTTTACTTCTCTCACAACTGATTATATCTATGTAATTTACCTGGCCAGCTCCCAAAGCCCACCTTTCCAGAACTACTGGTCAACATAGCCTGCACTCACTGTGAAATTAGTTTGGAACGCGGGAAAGAAACACACTAAGAAATTAGGATGATCTTTCTTGCCTTCGTAAAACTAAAGTGTCAAAAAATTACACCTGATTGCATTAATTGCATTAATTCTATGGTCAGGAGAAGAGAAGCCAAGGAGAGGAGAGTATCTGAGTGTTACTTCTATTCTAAAAATGACTTAAAAAATTTCATTATCAGGTGAAAATCCAAAGATTTATGGGCTGAGTTAAGCCCCAACTGTTTCATGGTCCTAACAACACCTCTGGAATAATGAATCAAGCAATCATTTTTTACTTAATGATGAAATGCATCCAAAAGCCTCCTGGGTCTGTTGATGAACACAGCTTTGTACCAACAAACACACACATCACCTTGCAGAGGTCTTAACTACATTTCACTCAATCTCTCTCAACTTACTCCAAATCATTCTTTGGCACCACAAACTCCTCCCCCATCTTACGGCGTTCCCATTCCTCCTTTCTTGTCTTGATCTTTCGGGGATTGAGCGTCCGTTGGTTCAGATGGTCTTTCTTCTCCTTCTACTCAGACAGGAAATGGAAAACACGTGTCATGGAGGGTTTGATCCTTAAATTTGATACAACTAATGTTGTTTTGTTTCAATTTATTAACTGTTCATTTGTTTGGTGTGTAGCAGCATATTTTTGTGTCTCACTCTGTGCTTGCGTTTCTCCTTCATGATGTCCTTGGTGTCCTGCAGCATCTTCTCCTTCCACAGGTCAAAGAAGTAGGAGGGATCAGTGTAAAACTTCAGGGCCTCCTTTCCATCATCACTATAGAGAAGCGTTTTCAAACATTAGAATTACTAGGTACAAGTAACACTTTACATTAACTTGTGTCCACAGACAAAAATAGCATGAAGTTTATGCTGACAGATCCTTAACTGGCATATGTTTCAATAAAACATTCCCGTTTTTAGAAACAGGCTTTTTTCTTTAGTCACGTTCTACATAGCATGCAAAAAGTGAAGATACAAAATTCTGTAAAAACGTATAATGGTCCAATTAACACCACTTTGTTCTTATCACAATGTCACCGTGTTCTGGTTTTGGATTAATCATGCTTCTTATGAAATGTCATGCCTCATGCATTATTAATATACAAGATCTCACTGATATGTGTCAGCTGGGTCGTGACACATAAGCGTATCATTTTCCTCAAAGAATGGCTTCAGTGCTGCTTTGATTCAATTGAAGAATATCCTTACAAGCGAAGCCATTTACATTTAATATAAACGGTCCAGTTTGTTTGGTCAGAGACCATATTCACAAGGTGGCAATATTCCTGTGACGTCATGCTTCGGGTTAGAAGCTCAAATGCTGGGATAATGTTAGGCTGTCATATAAAAATAGCAAATCTGACAAATCATTACCATTTCACCACTTCCTGTTGATGGATGGCAAACACTTCTGTTAGCATTCAACCACTTGCTAGTTAACATTGTGGTTTTATTTCTTCCAGTGCGTGTCTCTTCTATGCTTAAATGAATGAATGTCCACGATGTGTTTATTTTTTTTAGAATTAGTTTATGCTTTTCCGATCATTATTGTAATACTATCAAATGGTAATGCTAGCTAGGAAGAGGTTGAATGCTTACGTTAGCTGTTGTCCAATCGAAGCTAATGGGTTATCAAATGTTATTCTCAAAATGTATTTATTGTCTTGGACATATTTATTTAAGCCTAGAAGAGACATGTCCTGAAAGTAATCAAACTGTACTGTTAGCTAGGAAGTGGCTGAACTCTAATGTTACCTACCTGATGATGAAATATAATGTTTTACCTCGAAAAAAAGCCTGTTGTCCCTCCGGATTTTTTCTTTTTCTTACTATCTATTGTCTTTTTAGTTGCTGATAAATCAGGAAGCAGTGAAATGATACTATTAGCAAACTTCCCTATGTTTATACTACTTGGAAATCAGCAATACCACATTTGAGCTTACTACCCTGAGCATGATGTGAGGAAAATGGCTGCCGTGTGTCTGAGTTCGATGAGATTTGTCATCATGTATGCTTTTCAGAACAGCAAAAACAGGTTAGATGTTGATCACAAAAATATTTTTCACATGTTGATGCACCAATAAAACGAGTACTCATCAACATGATGAACCTACAGGGTTCACAAAGGTTGGCCACATGTCTCCTGAGCATGAGCAAAAACATTCTAACACAGTTTTTGACATGTACTCGATATTTAGTAGCATAAAAATTGTGATTCTTTTCTTGAACCTCACTAAGATAAACACAGTCAATAGTGATACCCACTCCTTGACGATGTTTGAAAGCATATGCAATAGAGAGATGAGTTTAAATAATGCATAACCCTAACCCCGTGACAGAACTATAGAATGCATGTGTGTGTGTGCACATGTGCATGCACGTGTCCCCTTATTATTCCCTGCATTTTATGCTCCAGTGAATGCATATGAGCCGTGGGTGGGAATCTGTGCATCTACTGAGCCATACCGGTACTGGCTGAGGTAGTTGAGCGGTGGCGGCGGATTACAGGTCGTGTAGGTGTCATTTATGGGCATGGGCAGCGAAGGTCTGGTGAACAACTGCTGGTCCTGGGTCAGACTGCTGCGGAAGGCCTTGCGGGTAGTGATGGCCTGCAGAGAGACTGAGAGAGAAACAGAGGGGAGGTTACTGAATATTTATGGAGTTTTTATTGAGAAAGTAATTTGAATTTTTAATTAGAATTGCAGTCTCCAGTGTAAAAGCGGTTTTACTGGCTAAACAGAAGATATATTATACAATTTTATGTTAAACTCAGTCGTATTCACACTAATGAACTACTGTGATATTAACACAAGTAGTACCATGTGGGTGTACTTACCCTCTTCTTCTTTGGGGTCCAGCTGGGTGACTTTAACCTGCAGACGATCCACTCGTTCTCCCAGTGAATTCACTCTAATTGCAAATGCTCCAGCCTGGACAAACAGCTCCCCGAACACATCCTCTGCATATTTGCCTACACAGACAAGTTTATGATTAGTATCAATTAAAGTATTTGTCTCAAAATCTTCACAACTACATTATAATAAACGCAGCTTAAACGTGCAAATACACACTGTATTTTAATGACACCCGAGCACACACACAGCATTCACTCACTGAGGCTGCCGAGCTGGCGGATGATGTTGGCCAGGCTGATATTGGTGACACATTCCAGCTCACTGCGAATGTTGTTCGGGATGGTCTGGCGACACACATGCCGCGGCTCTATATTTCTCGTAACCAGAGGCATGGTGGGGTCTCGTGGATAGGGGGGCCCAACCCTGAAGGAGGAAGAGAAGGTGGGTCAGTTGAGCCGAAGACATACAAACATAAAAGGACTAAAACACGAGAGATTTATTAGCATGCATTACACACAGCTGTGAAACCAATGAACTGAGAAGCTAAATCAACAACCATTTGGAAAATTGGCCAATCATTTTAATAGAGTCCAACTGATAATACTGGCTAGTTTTAGCCAATCACAGATACATCAGTACTGACATTTAAGCTGTCCAATATGAGCCGGTATCAAACCTTATTTTAAAAAAGTGATTATAACGCAGACATGTACAATCTTGTATTCATTTACAATTACCAAATTGAAGTTTATTGTTTCAGTGCACTTTTGTCATTTCAGACTATTAAGTAAACTGTAAAAACCCTGCCTTTGTTACATCTTTGTCTCAATGTTTGATAACCACATTTGAGGGAGCAAAAAATGTGTTTGCATTGGCTGGATATATCAATATTTCCAAATACTGGAGTATCAGTCGGGCTTTAAATTTCTCTTGCAAAATGTACCAAACAACACAAGTCCCAGCATTTCAATCGTGAGGGGAGGGATGCTCCTTTTTTTACGATATTTGTCACTGTTAAGTGAATATGTTTTTGTTTCAGAATCATTTGTTTGAACAAATAAAGATTTTTTGAGAAGTCGCCATGGGTTCATTGCATTTATTTATTTTTACTGCTTTATGATTGTTTTCTAGTTACTTTGTAAGTCACATGCTCATGGGACACCCAGACATGCATGTATAAATAAATCCTGGGACAGACAGGGCTAAAGCAGAAGCAAAACTAAAGCTTTGCACTGCTCAGCAAACACCCAGCATCCACCCAGTTTATGTGAAACTGGAAACATTTCAGCATCAAAATAGCAAAGAAAGGAAAAATAAAGATTTCTTCTCCATTGTGCTGATATATTGTATTATATTGGACGAATCACTGCCAGTGTGTGTCAGTGTAAACTCCCCACACAAACCATTATCTCTACAGTGCCATATGGCATCTGTTCAGAAAATGACAACTCCCACAGGCGCTCAGAGGTTTGCAGTGACTTCAGACTCTCCCTGTCCCTCTCCACTGTCTACCAACACAGTGCTGGCAGGCAGATTTTTAGTTGGCTGTAAGTATATCCCTGCAGTGATTCCTGTTCCCCTGCTAGGCTGCCTAATTACAAGTTTTTCATGTTCACGTTGGGGCTTTCGCAGAATGGTGAGGTCACGATTCAAGCGTTTCTGGGTGGATTCTAGTGTCTGCACTTTTCCTCGGTTGACAGACACATTGTTGATACGTATACTCAAACAGAGGATAGTAGAACAGTGTCGTGTTTGTGCCTTTCTTTAAGAGAAGTCGAGCTTGTAGTTGAATCCCAGCTGAGGCACAACCCTGCACTGTGTGGTTAGTGGTACGCTCCGACAGTAACGTACAATCAACCGCTCTCTGTCAAATAGACGAACTGAAATTGTAAGGGTTTAGCTGATACGTTTAATATGGTGGACAACTTTGAACTGAACTTTCTTCCTGCATCAGTAACAACTTGAAGACCAAATGAATCGGAAATGTAGGCTAACACTTTCACGCCAAAACATTAGCTAAAACAGGCTAAACTGTATCTTAGGATTTCGGCCTTGTCAGAGCAGGAAGTAACGTACAGGCGCCTCTTAACTCGAAGAAACAACCAAAGAAGCGTATTTTTACATCTTCCAATTTATGAAAACAATACTTATGAACCGTTTTCTACTTACCGTCAAAACTACCAACTGTTAGCCCTCTCTATAATCTGGTTGTTGTCCTGTCTCAAGATTTCCACAAGAAATGTAGAGCGGTACAGTATGCGGACGAGCGAAACCGATCACAGAAGTCCCGGAATCGTGAACTTCTGATTGGTCGAGCGGCCGGGTTCCTCAAAGCTGATTGGCCATCGCGCCTGTCGCCTGTGTTTGCCGAGAACAGGATGTGGAAATTTCAACGTAAAAAGCGCAACTCCGCCCTGACTAGTGGCAAACATCTATCCGTAATATGCGTAACGCAGGGTGGAGGCAGAAGCGAATTCCAATGTGCGCTCCAGCGAGTTGGAACGCGTCCGAGGAATGACTGGCATTGGCCTTTTATGAATAAGAGCTCAGTGTGGGGAAAAGCACTTAGGAGATGAATAACTGTCCTGCGAGCCTCACCGGGGGAGTGTTAAGTGCATCCTTAACCTCAACCCAGCCTGCACAGTGGAAGTACACAGGGTTTAGGGAGGCGATGATAAAGGTCAAATCATTTATCCAAGGAGACTGTAGGAACCTTTGGTAAAAGTATTGAGGCGACTCAACTTGTTTGTCTTTTGCAATAAGATAGCAGTTATAGAGTTGTCTTGCAGCTCAGTCCCTATATTAAGCTTTGTTTGCAAAATACAGTTAAGCCACTGTTGCAGCCACCATTTTTCACAATAGCCACTATTTTGCTTTATGGATTATGTGCAAATATATTGAAAGGGAACACAAGCACTGTTACTGGACTTACAATTCAAGGAGATGCACACAGACATACACTTTAGATCAATTTATGTATCACATAATTCACAATTATTCTCCTATATCACAATACATTTCTCTATGAAGTTATGACTTTTAGAGCAGAAGGGACTATTAATGAGCTCATTTCTCTTTAAAAAAATATAAAAAATTGCTTAGCATTGTGTCTACCCATTGTCACAACTATCAATGTAATGCACATCTGTTATAAATAACAAAAACTGTAAACTGCTGATCAGGATTTTCCAAGGACAGGCAAAATAGCAGTCAAGGATTTCTATTTTGTATTTTATTATGTGAAACGTGGTTTCGTTGTTTTCATCGTTGTCATAAAAACTGCATCAGTGTATGGACGCATTTCAATACATGTCAAAGTAGGCACTATTAGTCTCGATATAATTTAGGCTTCTCTTCAACGACAAGAATTATTGCACACAAAAGCACTGCAAGGCCTACAGAGATGTACAAACAATACATACAATAATCTGTTCAATATACATTAAAATAACAGCTGAATCAAAATAATGGTATAATATTGATAAAACCACAGGTCTATAGTTCAAGTAAAGAAACAAAACAAATAAAAGATGTGTTGGCACCTGTCAGCTGTTATTTAGGAGCAAAGAGGACACAATCAAGCTGTGGCTGCAATTTACATACGAATATCTGCTGTTTTTTATGCAATCAGTAGATCTGATAATAATATCATTGCCCAGTTAAATCAGCAATCCTTCCGTCCGCTCCATATTTGGTCAAAGCCAGTATCACGTAAAGAGGCAGCAGTATTTCCCTCTGAAGGCAGAGTCATAAAAATACAGATCCCTCCATCTCCACTAGAGGGAGACAACTGTGTGTGCCTGAGAAGAGGGGCAAACATTCATTGGAAGAAAAATGTAACTCCACCAAGTATTTGAAAAGTTGACCTCCTCCTTCTTGATTGAGGCAATCCACACTGTCTGGTCATGTGTGTACACCTGTGTCCGTTCGTGTGTGTGTGTGTGTGTGTGTGTGTGTGTGTGTGTGTCAGTGTCCCGTGTTGACCCAGCTGAGTGTGTATGAGCTGTGGGCATTTGCTGCAGTCTGTTTGAGGACGCTGTGACCCTCTCCTGCAGAGCTGTGGACCAGCTTGAGTCCAGAAGCTTGGAGACCCTGTAGGACGCTGAACCAATAGCGGAGAACCTCCTCATTGGATCCGCCCACCTCAAACCCTGCCCATTGCAGGTGAACTGTTGCAACCAGATGATGGACACTCTGCAGTGTTCCTATCTCAATCCAGTTCTGGAAAACTCGCCACTCAGCACTGAGCAGGTCAGCATACAGGAAGTGAACCTAAAGAGATAAGAAAACAGTAAAAACAGGCTCATTAATGTTCTGTGCAACTGTACGATAATTATATATTAATGTATATTCACAATACCAATTAAAAGTACAATGTGTTCGGTAAATTACTTTTCACACCTTTGATTCAGAAAGGGTACTATTTCAAGAACGTATTATTTTTTCAAGACATCAGGCACTAAATTCACTCATTAAAGATGTTACTCATTCGCAATATAGATGCTACAGAGATGGAATTGGGGAACTGAGCAAGTAAAGGTATCATGATGACCTAAACTGTGAACTCTAATTTCCCAAATCCCTACTTAGTTTGGTACAAGCAACGGTTCAAATCCCCGAGTAAGATAAGCAGACACACATAAAACAAAAATGTTGTGTTTTGTTTATGTGTGAATAATTTCGAAAGCGGTGTCGGCCTCTATTAAATATATATTTTCCTTTACATAATTTATTGAGAAATCATTTATTTGTGGGGAAAACTTCACATTTTCAGATGTTGGACTGGACTCGTCCCCTCCAGGAGCCAAATATTGTAAATATTGTAATCATGATTGAATATTAATTCATGACAGCAGACTCCCTCTTATAATGCCAGCCAGTACATGTTCAACTGCAGGTACGTAGTTCCCTCTTGTGGCTGCAGGATGTAACTGGGCCAGTGTGTGATTCACTCACTTAAAATTGTTGCCATGGTAGCCAGGGATGGCGCAGAGCCCTGTTGCTATGGGAACGGACAAGTAAGAGAGCTTTCTGGGTATGTTGGGTCGAAAAGACTCTAAGGTATGTTTGTTTGGCACTGTTTCTCTAAGTGTGTGTGCATGTGTGTTGTGTTTGTGTTTGTGTGTGTTTGCATGTGCGTGTGTCTTACTGTGTGATGTCCCAGAGCTGCCATGATGTCTGCCAGTGTTTGAGAAACACTACCCAGGTTGCCTCTTGTCTTGTGCTTGTGCTTCCTTGGTGCTCGCCATTCCAGCCACATCTTGTGCTGGCTGACCACGCCTCCATCACCATGGTTACTGGCCAAACTGTTGCCAAGGTGACCACCAGATGCATAGGAGTTGCTGGGATCAAAACTGTGGACTTCACATCCCAGCATTGACACAGTCTTTAGAAACTCTGCATCTCCCCGATCCATACTAGAGAGACAAAGACAAATGAGAAAAAAAATCGACACAGAAGCAGGGGAGCACAGAGGTGGTTTGAAGATTATTGCATGCATGATTAAATATGCATTGCATTGTTTATTCCAACTCTGCCACAGCGATATGAATGCATAAGCATCATGGCACATGCACAGACACATGCACATAGTATACAGTCATATGGGCACACCTAAAGGAGTATGCAACACACGGTGGATCTGCAGCTGGAAGGAGCCAGTCCTCAGCACACAGCAGCCAGCGGGGTGAGTCTGCAGGGGGCTGCGATGCCTGAGCCTGACCTGGAGACAAAACCCTGGAGCAGTTTAGCTGCGGATGGACAGGAAAGGGGAGATCACATGAGATGGTGGTTTGGAGGAGGACTGAGAACAGTCCTACTCAGAATTAGCATACAACTAAGAGGAGAGGAAGTTAAAAAACAAGAAGTTGTGTGAGAGCTCGCCTTGTGAAATGCATTTCACATGGTGACTGATGTCTTCAAGTACCTTAAAGTAAAGCAAATTATTTTCTGGTCATTTTGACTCTTTAATGTAAGTTTCAGTTGATGTTTATCATTCAACTTGAGCAACTTTGAGAGTCATTTTACTGGTATGGTATGGAATAATTACAGAACTAAATCAACACTATATTCTTACACTTACAATATACTTTAATCATTTTCCCTCTCAGTCCCCCAGCACTTGGTGTTACTTAAGTCTCAGCTCTCATATGGGAGTTTCCAGTCTGGAACTGAAAGTCCTCACTAGCTCCAGATTTTGCAGAGTTCTGCTGCCAGAATCCTGACAGCGCCTGACTGATCATATTACTGCTATGTTAACCCCCCACATTGGAAGTCTGCAGTTGTAGAAGTGTAGAAGTTGCAAAAGTGAAGTTTTTATTGATTACTCTTCAGGCTTGGCAAAATCTAACTCCTGGCTAGAGTTCCTGCTGGTCCCTTATGTGCTGCGAGTGTTGCTGGAGCCTTTCGAGGAGGGCCCAAAATGTTTTACCAGTGGTTCCCAACATGAGGGTTGGGCCTATTGCTTCTACTTTCAGGCAATCAATCGATTAGTCGAGCAAAAGAAACATTTTTGACAACTATTGTGATAATCGATTAATTGTTCAAGTAATTTTTCAAGCAAAAATGTCAATATTTGTTTGTTCAAGGTTCTTAAATGTCAGATTTGCTGCTTTTCTTTGCCATTTCTGATACTAAATGAAGACTCTTTGGGTTTTGAACAAACAAGCAATTTGAAGATGTTAATTTAGGCTCTGGGAAATGAGCCTCTTTTTCAAATGTATTCATACCTCCGCCAATACCCAACAGTCCCCTGCAGTCTAATGACGGAAATCAAACTTGATATCCCTTTATCGCTCAAAGTTAACTACTTAACCATAATTTGAACTCACTGGATCTAGGATCTGCATCAAATTGTACCCACTCATAGATCCAGATAAGTCAATATGCCTGTTTTTTATCGTAAAGATCCATGCATTATTCCCTGAGAAAACATTGAAAAACACCATATCTCGCAATATCAAAAAAAGGGAGAAATAATCCAAAGAAAGAAAAGAAGAGGAAAACCTCTCTGCTACTCAAAATGATACCTATCACAGCATATACATATTATTCGAGTGAAAAAAATCGACTTTCACAGCTCACTGTCTTTTGTAACCTAGGATGAGTCGTCATGCATTAGATTATACAGTGTAATCTAATGCAATATATGTACTTTATGTGTGAGTATGGGGTCCGTAATTCCTCAACAACGTTACATTTTATTTCACCTCAGAGTTTTCCCTCATTCATCCTGTTATTTCTCACTGCTTGTCTATATTATTGTTTTGCCAGTGTTCCTTCTACATCAACTTCAGGAGTGATGGGCCACCAAAGTAAGAACATTACACAGAACATTATGGGAAATTAATTTCAACCTAGATGACTAAACAATAAACACAAAAAAGCATGATGCCAAATGTGTAGAACTAGCCCTTTAATCATGATCAGCTATACCATATATGAACAACATAATGCAACCATTGATAGCAATAGAACCAAAACTCAACTGGGCATTATTTTTATTGTAACCACTGACACCGATCAAAAAACATAAATAATGCCCTGATCCACTGCTAGAAAACAACTACACAGGAAACGCTGTTTGCAGTCTATGAAGTAGAGTAAAAAACAGAATGTAACAGTTTTACACATTTAAAATGTAACATTTAGTACAAACTAGAAATGTCCACATTTTGTTACGTTATCTTTATGATATTTGCCAATTCAAACATTTCACACCTTAATGCACTTTTTGCACCTTCTCAAACATTGTTTGATGAGATGTTTTTTTATCTTTTATTTGTTGTTTTCTGTTCAGTTGATGTGTCAACTTGTGATTTGACAACAGTCGGTGATATTCTGTGAAGCCTACCTGTGGAGTGGCGATATAAGAGATGATACGATTGAGTTCTGCTGTGAAGGACGGCTTGTCTTCTGCCCACGGCTGCACCTCCAACGTTATGGGTCCCACCTGGGAATGTGCACACATATCAATATATTGATACTACAGTGGAAGGAATACTAACGGATTCATGTGAATAATGCATAGGAATGACAGTAATGTGTGGGAGTGTGCACCCCCTGCCCCAGGTATGAGTGACGAGGGGAGGGGGCAGGTCACAGGCTCTGACCTCAGTCCTGTTTTGCCTGAGGCACTGTAACACACACACACACACACACACACACACACACACACACACACACACACACACATTCACGGAAAGCTCCCCCCCCCCCACTAAAACTGAACCCTGTGGTCACCATGGCAACCTTGTGGGGAGGGGGGGGTGATGATGATTCACTAGAATGAGTCAGAGAGTTTAGCCTTGGGCAGAAAAAGAGACAGTGAGAGAAAAAGAGAATGAAAGAGAGATGGGGGTGAGCATCCAGCAAGGGGGGGTAATCAGAGGACAGATGAACCCCCCCCCCCACACACACACACACACACACACACACACACACACACACACATACACGTACACACATGCGCAGGTGAAGGTTGAAGCTCTTTGCAGCTGAAGGGCACAGAGATAGAGAGAGAACAGCTGTCACCTCTCTCTGATCTGGGGTCAGTGCTGCGCTCACCCCTGCCCTCACCTGTTCATTCATGTCTGTAGTAATTCACAGAGCTATGCGCAAACTGACCCAGCATCATGAAAAAGTTACTATATATAACTATAAAAATGCATATTGAAACTATGTTTACAAGGCGTTAAGGAAAGTAATATGGTATAAATAAAATAAGTTATGAGTAAATTGGTGATATTGTTGAGTGAAGGCGAGAAGTTGTAATTTATTCCCAAAATATATGTGTTTTTCAATAAATATGTTCTTTAGTAATAATGAAAGTATTCAGACACACTGAAATCGAATTTTATTGAACTTACCTGGCGCGAGTGCATCTCGTTCTCATCCTCGTACGCCCTCTTCTGCTCCTCCTCCTCCTGACCCGCTCGTCGGGACGGGGATCCCCATTGGCGTGAGTTCCTCTCCGGCTCGATGCTAATAACGGAAAAGGCGACCTCCTGCTCCTCCAGCCCCACCAGAGCGGCTCGAGGTAACCGTGTGCCGACGACAAGGAGCTGGAGCGCGAGCAGAAGCGTTGGGACTAGAAGGAGAAGAAGTGCTCCCGAGCGGAGGGGGAGACCGCGCGCACAGGTCCGCATACCTCCACCGTGGAGACGCTCGGGAACATCTCCGGTGTGGCGCCCTGTGATTAAACTTTTTGCTGGAGGGCAGTGAGGAAAGTCCCAGCTGAGAACAGCCCTCCTCCTCTTCCCTTCCTGACCTCCTCCTCCTTCTTCTTCCTCCTACCCCCAGGGGAAAGTTGTGATGACGAAGCGCATTCCTCGGTCAACGGTGGCTTTACTGGCACAGTGACCGCCATTTTAATTACCCCCATAAATGACTCATACAGTTTAAAATTAACCCAAATGTTGGTTAAAACTCCCCTTTAGTCGGTTATTTACTCATGAAACAGGCCCAAAACTCTCACATGTTGTTTAGCAAAGTAATAAACTCGTAAGAGAATGCAGCTAAGCAAGCTAATGATTTTTTACTTGATGCAAAAGATGACTGGTAATATTTCGCCAAGTTAGAACATTGTTGTGACCTGGACTCAACAAGGATAGGGTTTTGAGTTAAGCTGGCTATTTTTATTTAAGTACATTTATAATTTATGCTAGTTTTTACCTCCACTCCCCAACATATTGTACTTTTTACATATGTAAAAATGAGAAACAATTTAACATATTATAACAAATGACTTATTTTGTTTCAGTTCAGCGCAAAAATGTAATTATTTGTGATTAATTGAAGTTAGGGCTGTACTATTAATCGAAATATTATTAAAAGGCATTATGGCTAACCCTAACCAAAAGCTGATTTTTGGGAATGATGCCGATAGAGATAGTAGTGAGCAAAACATTCTGTTATCAACATATTGGCTGATATACATAAGTTTTTTCTGTGATCCCTCAAAAGTGGTTATCAGACACTTCAAGATATGTAATGGAGGCAGTATATTTTACAGTTAAACAATGATCTTTACTGCCTGAAATGACAATGCACCGAAACAGTAAACTTCATTGGGAATTTATTGATAATAATTTACTTTAAGCATTGTTTTGTGCACTATAATTGAGTTGTCATGTTGGACAACAAAGGCACAGATATATCTGTAATAAGCCGATATCATCTGATAATATTGGCCAACCAATATATAGGTCAGGCTAGAGACAAAACAGCATTATAATGAAGTATTGTAGGGCTTGCAAAGATGCGCTGGCCTACAAATCTTGTTCTCCAGATGTAAAAAAATAAGTTTGGTACAGATCCCAACAACTGTGACAGTATCATGATTTTAATAGTTTTTCATTGAAAAAGAAAATTGTGATGGAAAAATGATCATTCCTACTAATTGTAAATCATATTGCAATATCCGTGAAAATACTCGCAATGTTCTTTTTTTTTTCTTTTTTTTTTACATAGCCTGCAGCCTTAATTGAAATGTTATTTTGCATAAATATAGTACAAAAAAAGTCTGAAAGAGAGCTGTCACTCTGCACCCTCTTCCTCCCCATCTGTCATGTAGTGTTGTTGACAGTGCGTGTCCCCTTCCACCATACAGTGGAATGTCACAGCAAACACATTTCCTCCGGCCATGTCTGAGTCTATTTAGTCAGCCTGTTGACAAACTGTACACAATATGCAGCTAGTAAACTCCCCCCATCTGCTTTCTTTCTCTCTCACTCTCTCTGTCTGGCACGCACATGCATACACACAAGCTGCAGATGTACAATATTTGCTCTATTATAGCAAGTTTCCCTGTGAGGAGATGAAATAAGCACGGGGTCCCTTCCTGTCAGCTCTCTGGTACCACCAGCCTCCACGCTGTGCTTTAATGCATTTCTTTATTTGGAAGAGGAATTTTCAAACCGTGCATTTTTGTGCATTTTGTTTCAGTGGTTTTAAACCTCTCCGACACCCTTTTCTGATTTCCTCAGTCTGGTTTCTTTCTTTCCCCTCCAACACATCCTCCCCTCCCCAACATCCATTCCTCTCCTCCCCTCCCTTTCTCTCCCTGTCGAATTGTGTCCTTGACTGAACTCTCTCGCACACAATCCCAGACAGCCTGGGCAAAGCCCAATACTCACGGAGGCTCTAAAACACACACACACACACGCACACATAAACACGTTCACACCTCCCCTTAATCCCTTAAAGAAGCAGTATGCTATAGACAAGATTACCAATGGCAAGAACAGAATGTGTATTTAAATATTTTGCACCTCAGATACATACATGATATGTAACAGACAGATATACAATTTTTTTTTCATCACAAAAACCACTAAACAACACAAGACCACAGAAAAAAGAAGGGAGAGAGTGAAAGAAAGAATGAGACCCCGCCAAGACTTTGCTGTCAGGGGGCCTTCACTCCGTTTGACCCCACAGGCACGCACACACACTCAAACACACATAAATGCACACATACACACAAATACATGCATTACTGCAGTCACGCAAAAACACCCTTCTCTTTCTCACATTCGCACACAAAAAACAAGAGTCTCTTTGGGGCCGTTGTGTGATTTCAATGTCTCTTTCCCTTGTAGTTAAAACAGCAAAAACACAGGATGTCGGGTCTCCATGCTGCAGTCTTCTCCCCCCTCCCCAGAGCAGGGAAACCATGGCAGAACGCTGAGGAGGGCATGTTGATGACGGACCTTCAGAGTGAAGAGGGGGCCCTTGGCTTGGAGCTGGAGTCGTATGTACAGATGCTGGTATTTCAAGAGCAGAAACTGGTTTAGTCCACTTTTGTCTTATGGTACACAACACAAGGAGTGCACAGAGCGAGACATTTGCTAGGCTCATGGTTTTTAAAAAGATTTGGGCTCAGATGCGGTTCAGGTTAGGGCACAAGACAGAAATGCACTGTTAGTGTAGGTCAAATGCAGACCACAGTTGCTGGTTTAGCAGAGCAGGAGAGGAGGGGAGGTTGAGAGAGAACAGAGGAACAACACAGAAAGAGAGAAGAGAGAGAGCAGTTTGATCCTAGCATGTTCATATTGCAGATGTACAGAACAAGACCAGAAAGATTTGATGAGATACAGAATTCTGGGCAGCAGAATAAGAAGTCACAGCAGGACTCAAAGTGGTGAGAAATAGGTTTGTGTCTGTCCGTTAGCATCTGGTATTCATCTGTCAGCTCCTCTCAGCCATTCCCTCGTTCCAGCATAGAGTGTGAGTGCATGTACACATGTATGATTTTATGTGTTCATGTTTATGTAGTGGATTCATCTGCACATGCCTGTGTGTGTGTGTGTGTGTGTGTGTGCGTGTGTGCATGCTTGGGCGTTTAAGTTGCGGTTGATCTTGATTGTCAGTGCTGGAGAATTAAAGCTCTACTGTCCAAAGCTGGCAGCTAAATTCTCACCCTTCATTTCACAGTCTCTCACAAAAAAAGTCTCCTTACGAAAAAATAAAGAAAAAAATGTTTGCAAATCTGAAAAAGCTTGGATTGAATGCACCTGAAAGAAAAACAGAGGGAGAGAGAAAGAGATGAAGAGAGTAATAAGAGACTATGGTATTTTTGATAGTGGCATAGTAAAATGCAACTCTGTTGAATTGGATGAACTAAACCTTGACGCTTTTTAACAGTTCTTTGTCAACATTCTTTACTGTAAGTAGCGCAGTATTTCTATCGTTTAACTTGGTACTAAAGGCAAGGCGGTATGTGTGCACTGTGATATTTTTGCTGTTGTACACCAATTTTTAGTGATGTACATTTGTACTTCAGCTAAAGAGTCTACATGGACTTTGACCGCTTTAACATGTTTTGAGACACAAGCCTCCAAAAAGCATTCCAATCCACTACTAATTTCCATGAAATGAACAACAATTTGCAAATATGAACCTAGACAGTACCTAGGGAAGCAATTTGTAAATTCTCATTTAACCACATGTTTTCTTACCCATCATATATGGTTCTTTTGTGAAACTGATGCTAAAATTCCACTGTAAATGCTTTGATCATTTTTCATTTCTAGTAGTTGTGCTTATCACCCAATTACATATCAAGTAATGACCTGTCTATTACATTTCCAGTGGGCGTCCACAGTTGGCCTTATTGTTTGTAAGACGTTTAAATAAGCTCACCTGCTGTTACAGGCTGGTGACGCTGAAGCTGTCATCATTGGCTGGGTCCAGGAGCTGGCACAGCACCCCACCTCCCTGTGCCGCCTGGGAGGGGTAGCGGTGTCCCATGCCCTGGTAGGATTGATGGGACAAGGAGAAGCCGCTAGTGTCCTCTTGATGGGGCGAGGAATCCAGGGGAGGTTTGGGGTATGGGGAGTGAGGCAGGGGACCTTGGCGATGGCCCGTGCTCAAAGCATGGGGGGTTAGATCTCGCTTGTGCTGGGGTACGGTAGTAGGAGGGCTGCACTCCTCATAAAGCACGGGTGTTGAGTGGGGGTGGAGGCCGGGACTGGGGTTGGAGTGTGTGTTGTGGTGCGGCTGATTGTTGGTGTGAGGGTTTGAGTGGGAGAGGGGGTTGCTCTGGAGGTGTGAGTTGGGATGAGTGTTGGTGTGTGAGCTCAGGTTTGCATGGGACTGTGTATTGTGATGGTGTGTGTCGTGGGGCGTTGGGTTCATATTTGTGTTCACATTTTGGCTAGAAAGCGGATTACTTTGTGTATTTCCATGAGGACTTGTGCGCGGGTTGCTGTGTGTGTGCACGGCTGTGTTTGTGTGTGCGCTGTGCGAGTGCGGGCTGGGGCTGCTGCTGTGTGATGTCTGTCCGTACCAGTAGGGGGAGCTGCAATAGCTGGGAGAGTCATACTGCGAGAATTGTGGGTCTTTAGGAGGGGGACGGTGTGAGGGACTCAGTGCAGTGCCACAGTGGGGTGTTAACCGGGGTGAGGGAGAGCAAGAGGGGGAGAAGGTCCTGGAGGGGACAGGGTGGTAAGACTGAGGTGGAGGAGGGGTGGGCTTGGGAGGATAAGGGGGAGAAGAGACACTGGGTGAGAGGGAAGAGGAGGACTCTCCAGGGAACAAGGCTGGATACCGCTCCTCAGAGGAAGGTGTGGACGGGTGGGCAGAGTAAGGGGAAGGATACTCACAGGGGTCCTGCGGGTAGTTAGAAGTTGGTGCAGGATTGGGAGTGGCCAGGGGAGAGAGACTACTACTGTCACCACTGTAATAGTCCAGCCCATCGTGGAACAGCCCAGACCCATCTGGACCTCCAGCAGTCACTGCTACTCCCACTCCAGATGTAGAGGCAGCCTTTCCCCTGCCTTTGGCCCCTGATGGGCGCTCTCTCTGACATGGGGACAAACCCCCTCTGCCTCCTCTGGACCCTCTGCCCCGTCCTCCAACCCCTCCTCGCTTAGGTCCAGGAGTAGGTGTTGGAGAAGGACTGGATGGGGAATCAGAGTGAAAAGCAGAACCCCCTTCTTTTTCTGATTGTGGTTCAGTCCGTTTCCTGCGACCGCGGCTGGGTTTGCTGGTACCGCCACCCTGGAAGAGGACATTTTGGCTCCAGTTATATGAGGGCCCCGAAGCACTCTCATGCCAATCCATCATCAACTTCTCAAGGCTGGACAGACTTGATTGACCCCCTTCTCCAGTGACAGATGCAGCCTCATTATGTTTGTAGGAGCCACCTGTGGAGCTAGGTCCACTACCAGTGGCTACAGAGCCAAGATGCGAAGAGTCAGAGGAGGATTCTGATAGACTCTCAGAAAAAGGTTGTCGCTTGGCCTTCTGAGGGGTGTAGTTGGAGATATCCAAGATGTCTTTGGACTCGTTGGAGCCATATTCACTGTAGCCATGATACTGATGCCCAAAGCTGTCCGTTGACCAGCCACCAAAACCTTGTCTGAAAAACAAAACAAAACATAAATATAGCAACACAATCAAACACATAAGCAGCTACAGAGCATTTGTGCACTTGATATATTTTAATGAACACTTCTCGTGGTTGCAGTTTCACTGATTAGAAATAGGATCTGGAGAGAAAACTATAAATTCAGATTTTGACCATGGATTTCTAAGATGGATAAACACAGTGCACGTTTTAGCCCCTAGTCATAAAAAGTAAGATAATGACTGTTAATTATCACATGGTGGACATAATCAATGTGAAAATGATGAGCACGAATGAACCATTTTAAGTAATTCACATCTGTTTGAACCTGCTGTGGTCAGACATTTATTAGTTTGTACTTGTTGAAGAAAATTCTTGATCACCTCATCATATCAAGTCTGATTTTTGAGTAAAAATGGCAGAAATGTCTTATATTCATTGTATAGTGAGTATTTCTTTGTGATGACAGGCTGTCACAAGTGATTTACCTGTAGCCCCACTGATTAGAATTATACTGTTTGTAACCTTCTGGAGAGGAAGAGGAGTTGAAAGGGCTGCCTTTGGCCACAGACATGTACCCTCCTCCTGGTGATGTGGGTCCAGTCGACTCCCCCCGCACCATGGAGGAATGACCAGCTGCAGGATATCCACTAAAGCCTCGCTTGACTGCTGCCTGGTAGCTAGAATAACTAATTTGACCACCCGCCATGGCCTTGCCAGGTCCATATGCAAAGCTGCAGTCTGAGGATCTCTGTGGCCCTGCAGGAGAAGAGGAGGAATAGCCAGAGGAGTAGTGCCCATAAGAGGCTGGATGAGGGGAGCTGGGAGAGTGTGAGAGAGATGGGGGAGTGGATTTGGGATAGATTGAAGTGGTGGGCGATGTTTGGGTAAGGCTGCAATAGCTGAATGGAGGCCTGCCCGAGGAGTGTGTCTGGGCTGAACCCTCTGCCCCAGAACTTGCACCCTTGGTGCTCCACTTGGGAAATGCAGGGGACCAGCTGTGACCAGTAGCTGGACTGGATGGCTCATAACCAGGAGTAGATGAAGTTTTGCGAGGGTCTGTCTGCGAGGAGATGTCCAACAGGTCTGACGAATCATCTGAGTCAAGGAGTGACCGGAAGTATCCAGCAAACAGGCCTTGTGAGTCGTCCCCTGCTGCCCCCACCCCTCTGCTTCCTCCTGGACTGCTGTAGGCTCCTCCCCTTCCAACCTCACAGGAGGAAAATCCCCCCCTGGGAGACCCACAGAGCTGATACCCACCCAAACCTTTCTCCTTATCCATACCCCCCTCTTCACCCCAGCCACCTGCCCCATTGGACCAGTCCTGCCCCATGGACACCCCCTCCCCTTTAAATGCACCATTTTTTCTTACACGTCTCCTCTTGACTGTTTTCTCTCCCCCAGGTTCAGTTCCTACCACACCCCCTCCCCTACCAACCCCACCTCCACACTTTCCCCTTTTCCTAGGTAATCCATGCTCAGAGAGGACACTTGGTTTCCGCTTCTTGCCAATAGATTCAAAGAAGTCACTAAAGGTGCTCTTATTGCACAAATTGCCCCCAATACCCCCTGCTGCTCCTCCACCTCTGCCAGTGCCACCTCCTCTGCCACCCCGGGGGCGTCTAGACCCAGTGAGCCGGTGGAGCAGGGTGGATATTCCAGGGTTTTCCAAGGGGGTATGAAAGCTTTCTGGCTCACTAGGTGTCCAGCACCGGGGGGGAGAGCAGCGCCCAGTGGCAGGGGGCTGGCGGTTTAAAAAGGCTAGTTTGGACAGCACATCCCCATACTCTGTTTTCACATCGTTAGTGTCATTAACATAAGATGGATAAGGGGAAGGGAGTTTAGTCCGGCGTCGCCTCTGGGGCTTCTTGGGCTGATCTCCATTACCACCCGCATTTGTGACATTCTGAGGCTCTCCCGGTATTCCTGGCACAGCCTGTTTAGGTGGTCGTCCCCGCCTGCGTTTGAGAATAACAGGCAGTTCTCCAGGAGGGAACATCACCATAACACTCTTCCCATTGTTCTTCATGCGGAGAAGTGCGGTTGGCTCTCGAACTACCTCTGAGCCATCCAAAGCACCATCCTGGCCTTTCTCTGTCACTGTAGTTGTCTCCAAATTGGAAATCTTGTAGCTCTTCTGTCTGCGGCTGAGGCTGACGGGAATTCGAGCCACCTTTACCACAATCTTCCTCACCTGTACAGCAGAGACCAACACAAAACATATACAAATAAACATCTGTTTCATACATGATTTGAAATTGTTGTTATGTCAATATGTAACTATAATTCAACATACGCCTACAAACCGCCCGCGTCTACGACCATTAGAAGGAGATGTCACCAAGTCTGCAACAGGTTCATCCTTCACAGTTAGCAGAGGTGCAGGGATGGTGGATGTGTTTGTAAAAGAGAGTTGAGAGGCAGCACGTTGAGCTGCTTGACGCTTTTTCATGACACTTTTGGGAGCTGCTTTATGGACAGGCTTCGGTGGGGGCCTAGACCTGGATTTAGGTCCGGGTCTGTGCCCAAGTCTGGGTCCAGGTTTAGGTATAGCTTTAGGAACAGGTTTGGGTACAGTTAGAGCAACAGCCATGTCTGTAGGGCAGGGAGGTGTTGGGAGAACAACCTTCACGGACGGATGTTCTTCTTTCACACCAACAGCCACCTCCTCCTCTTTAACTCTCCAAATTTTCTCCTCTAAGACTTCACCCTCATCCTCTTCTGCCCTCTCCCTCACTGCTTTCTTCTCTCCATCCTCCATACTTCGACGGAGACGGGAAGATTTGCGCAGGTGACAGGGAAATCTGGGACGTCCAGAGCTGCGGAGTGCATACTTCTTCTCTGCTTCCACAGGAAGAGAAGAGGAGCCTGTGTTTGGGTTTGGACCAATAGGGACCGGACAAAAGGTTGAGGGTATGTCTGTCTCTGCAGTGAGAACTGGAGCTGTCAGCTGATTGGAGGAGGCAGGATGATTTCCAAGCGCCAAAGACAGGGGTTGAGGTGAGGTTGTGTGTATGGCCTCTGGTGTGAGAGTTCTGGAGCCCTCTGGTGCTACAGAACCTGTATGTGTGTTGATATCCATGTGTCCACAATTGTCCAGGAGTGAGTGTGAAACAGCTTGTGCATGCACATCTGGGTCTATGTGCGTTTGCATGTTACTAAGTGTCTCTGGAAATGTATGCGTCTCAGCGGTAGTATGAGTCTCCGTCTGCCTCCGCCGGCAGGTACTGTGCCCAGCCCTTCTCTGTAGATGAATGCCGTTGGCCAGGGTGGAAGGAGAGGAGGGCGGAAAGTGGTCAGAGGTCACCGATACCAGTCCATCATTAGAGGGATCCTGGGACCCCTCCTGGAGCCCGAGCTCCCTGGTCCAGAGCTCAGGTCCTGCCAGCCCCTCCAGTCCTCCCAAACGCGCTTTTCCCTCTGCCTGAGTCCCACCACAGCCCACTGGAGCCCCAGTTTGGCCTGAATGCAGGTGATCTGACAAGCCACTCATTCAGTGGAAGGTCTTGCTGGTACTGAGGGAGGAGAAAGACGGTGATGTTTTCTGCTGTATGAAATGTAGTTTTTCTTCTTTGTCTTCCTCTAAAGGCTGACACGAACATTCAAGAACCTAAAACACAGAAATGAAAATCATATTATCAGCTGGATAGTATATCCACAAATAGATCCATAAAGTGTTTCTGAACATATTGGTCATTGTAAGGCACCAAACACCGTACATAAAAATCAAACATGCAGCATAGATAAAATTGTGTGATAGAACCATCAACGTTTTTGGCAATGTGCCATAAACCTAATCCGAAATGCACTCCACTCTATTAACTGTGCCACCCACACAGAAGCATTACAACATTAGATTACATTTACCATTCATTTCCTGCTCAATTGGTCGCTTTTACCAAATGGTTGTGGTGCTGATTCTGATTTTGATTCTGAGTTGAGCCTCACTCTGTCTGCCTGACTGGCTCTGTTCTGCAGGGGATCATTGGGTCATCAATACTGCAGTGGAGAGCTCACATAGTTCTCTCTCTCCCCTCTGCTCCTGTCTTTTGCCCATGGTTGCTAGAGTGAGAGAAAGAGTGAGAAAGATAGACAGAAATGGCAGACAGACGGACGGACAGACAGACAGACAGAAGAAGGGACAGGGAGTTGAAGAAGGTGGGGGAAAATAAGAAAGGAGTGTTGAGGAGGGTGGAGCAGAAAGAAAAAAGAGAATAAGAGATTAGTACATGATGTCACAGCACGAATCAGACCAGACTAGAATCAGTATTTTGGTGAGGGCTGCACAGTCTCACAACAGACGCAATTATTTTAGGAGATGACTTGCAATATGAAATTTTTAACTCTAATTGTAGTTGGTATTTCGTGTCGATGTGCAGCAGCAGATTGTAGGTACATGTAAGCCAGGGCCACATTTATCTAGTCTCCTGGGTTTCTTTTTTATTATGTTAAAAAACCCACACTGAAGATCACAACATGACAATGACCAGACTTTCACATTTTTCAATCTTACCGTATTTAGGTGACTAGATGTGAATGTTGTAAAAATCAATGAATTATAATAAACAATTAATAGTGGGGGAAAAGCACACACACAAATTCACACTGCATGCCACAAAACTATTCAAATGCATTACAAAGCACTAGACTTGGAGGTTGCAACAAGAATGAGAATGTGTGAATAATCACAGCCACCAGGGGGAAGCAGAGAGGTGATGAATAGAGAGGTGTTAAGAGGATGGAGAGATGAAGGTGACAGAAAGACAGGAACGATGGAGGGATTATAGAGACCCTGAGCAGAGGAGAAACGGAAGTACAGACAGACACAACCGACACAAAACCTCCGAAGTGAGATTCACAAGTGAGACACAAGCATATATGTACAGCTGGCTCCAACGCTGTACCACACTCTCTACATACAACATTGTCCATCCTCTAAGAACTCCTTGCCTCTCTCGCCAACACATGGCTCCCATTATGAGGGAGGGAGAAGGACAGAGAGGGGAGGAGTCGAAAGACACTAGAATGAGTGCACGAACGGATGAGAAAGTATGAGAGAGTGCGAGAGACAGAAAAAGTACAAGGAGGTGAAAGATTTGGGAGGGGAAAGGAGGGTAGGTGGAGAGAGAGATGGAGGCAGAGAGATTTAAGACAGAGGGAGAAAAAGTTGAAGGAGGCGAGAGGAGGAGTGGGAGAGTTTTGCTTTAGCAGAGTTTTGGGCTGCACACATGGAGCAGACCAACCTCAGTGCTGCTCTGAGGAATGACACAACTGGGACAGACACATGGAGATGAACACACACACAACACATACTTTCTTTAACCCCCTCACCCACTTCCTCCCATGACTGTCTTGCTGGCTCCCTCTCCCCCTCTCTCTCTCCTCTCTCTCTCTCTCTCTCTCTCTCTCCCCTTCTCCTTCCCTCTTTTCTCTCCCATTCTCGTTCTCACTTTCTCTCTCCTCTAATTAACAGAATTCATTAATTAAGGCTCCATCTGACCGGCGTGTGAGAGACGGAAAGGAACACATGCTTTAATTAAACATTGCTGCACGTGTGCTTACACATACATGCACATACTGTCACTCACACACACACACACACACACACACACACACACACCAACATACAAAGACACATTCAAATATGCCCCCACAGCTTCATCCTCCCACACACTCACACATCAATTTGCACATACAGACATACATGTCGCCACACACACGCGCGTGCACACACACACACACACACACAGTCATGCACAATCATACACAAAACAAAGACACACATGCAAATATCCCTCCACTGTGCTCGGCAGGGGGCATTTCTGACAGGGCTTAGATGCCAGCCAATCAAACACTCCCACTATGATTCATTGTTTAAGCAAACACTCCTGCACATCCATCAGCCGCCATTCCAATATATTCACCGTCATACGTAGCAAATGCGTTTTGGTGCATTTTAGCGAGAATGGCTCTGGGGCTTTGGAACACACAGTGGCGTTGTATTGTCTCTGTGAAAACAGCCGATGGTGTGCACAGCTCTCACATGACGATCTGTTGAATCTGTTTCACAAAGAAGCAGCTCTCTCATGAACGATATTCTTTGAAGATTTTTCATCTTGCATATTTTTCATCTGCACATAAAAAGTTTTTGGTGCTACTGTGTGCTTACGGGAAAGGCAACAACACGCCACAGAGTGTGTTTGTATGTGTGTGTGTGTGCGCAAAAGCCAGTGTGAAATTACAGACGAGAGCCTGTCATTTTCCAGTTTGGGCAGTTGCCCTGTTGTGCATAGTCTGAGAGGAACAATCATTCTGTACATGGAAGCTGTACAGCATATCTATTCTCTTCCCATCTATCTCACTGCCACAAAGGCTTGCAGACTCACAGGCCTGCCAGTAGCAACCCTCAATGAGGAACTAGACCCTGCGTGAGAGTGTGGATGTGTTTGCGCTTGCCCGCATATGTGTGTGTGTGTCTGCGAGTGTGCGCGTGTATGAGTGTGTCTTCCTGGGTGTGTTTGTAAAAGCACTCACTGAGCTCTAACGGGTGTGCAGTTGTTGCTAAGAGACAGGCAGCAGCACCGAAACAGCATGGGGGGGTGTAGGGGGGGGTGGAGAAAGAGAGAGAGGTAGTGAGAGAGAGGTGGTGAGGGGAGGAGGGGGGGGGCTCCACAGAGAGGTTTAGACAGATAAGAAGAAGGGGGGATAAAACAGAGTGGGGCAGAGGGAGAGAGAGGGAGGGAGAAAGTGTATGTGAGGCCAGGAGAGGACAAGGAGTGGGGAGGGGGGTCCACAGAGACTGAGTGACACTGTGCATAAACTCAGCTACCATCAGCCGCTCGTTCCTCCACACCACCTCAGCCCTGATGCAACCTCCACCTGCAGCTACAGCACCCTCGTACAGCACACGACAAAACATCATCAATCAAGAGACAAAAATGATAAATAATGCAAAAGACAATAAACAAAACTGTTAGACAACTTGATGACTAATTGTTTCCAAGTGTCGTGTCGTGTTGTATTCCAGATAAACATCTGTCTGACTTTGTCAATGAAACATTACACATTCCATGACATCAACAGGCTTTAAAGTGGCCTATGATGAACTGTAAACTCACTGTGCGCAGTAATCAAATCAAATACTTATAATCCTAATGCATTTCTGGTGCATATTGATGGGATTTTGTATACATAACATAACATAAAAGAAACTTTATTCAACTTTAGCAGCATCACGGAGCACAAGCAATTTATCATGAGCACAACAGAACCTGGAGATCATCTCAAACTGATAGATGGACATGTTGGATTTAAAGGCTTTATTTTTTCCTCCCACTGTGGGAAAAAAGTTTGCAATATTTACCCAATAGTCAGACAAACTGTACAAAGCTTCAAGGTGTAAGGTCTCGCCTCAACTTCGGTGCATTGTAGCCCAACAGGCACTAACGCCGAACAGCTAAAAATTTAAGCACATCCAAACTTACAATCAAATGACCTGTGTTTTTTTTTTTGAGAGCGAGGGATGTCACACACACACATCATGCTTGCACACAATTTAACAACAACCCTCAGAAACTGAGCTGAACTTTGGGCTTTGGTGGGCTGCAGCTCAATGCACACACGTCAGTCAAACAGACACAGCTCAACGAACACACTTACACACAGACCCCCACCCCCCACCCACTCATACTCTCCTCCATTCTGACCTCTCTTCTCCTTCTCACCCACTCACATCCCACCCCTCCCGCCAAAAAAAGAAGCCCACCACCTCCCCAGCTGCAGGAAATTCCTAATGATCTCCATCATCAGTGTGCGTGCTGTTGCTCCTGCCAAGAGCCAGCACACGCACGCACTCACGCACACAAACAGGCACACACGCAACAAAACACAAAGCACATAAATGAACAGAGAGCAACACATAAACCATATGTGCAGACAAACAAAAAGGCAGACAGACGCTCACACAGACAGACACACATCTAACGTAAACAGACTTCACACAGACCAGATACAGTGGCGGCTCAGCCAAGGATGCACACAGGGGACAGGAGAAGTAGCTCCAAACATTAGACAACACAAAACCAGGACCCCCCACCCCCATCTGACTGTCTCACTGTCTGACTGTCTCTCTCCTGTTGTTCCTGCAGGAACTTACATGCTGTAGTTATTTTAAGACGAGGAGGACTATATTACCCCTTCCTCTTCCTCCTCCATCCCCCCCTCCTCATTTCTCTTCCTCACTGTTCCCTCTCTCATCTCTCTAGCACTCCCCCCCTCCCCACTCATCCCGCCCCCAGTTTTTCTCCCACAACACACGCTCCCACTCCCCAACACCCCTCCCTCATCTTCAACTCAGCCTGACACTCTCGCTCCTCTTCTTCTATCTCTCTCACTCCTGCAGGCAGTTTCCTGGCACTGCTGATGGCCGCCCCTTAGTCAGGTCATGTGACCAACCACGCCAGCTGGGAACAGCTAGGAGTGTGTTGCACATGTGCGTACATACAGGATTACACACAAACACGGACACACATGCAAATACGGGAAGGTGAAACCAACCACTTATAGACGGGCAAACACAGAAACGCTCACACTTAGAGTTCATGCAGGTGTACACACACACACACACACACAAAAAAATGCACACACTTCATGTAGTCAGGCTGGAGATGCACTTTTAAAACACACCGACACGTATAAACACGGTCACGTATCTCTACTTCACACACAAACCAGATACTTGGACCCCGACACATGCTTAGACCTTGAGGCCAGTGTTTTGGAGAGGGGCCTCTGTGTTGCGGCCCTGACTTCCTGACTCCTCCTCCTCCCTCCATACTCCTGTTCCACAGTTGCTGTGGGAGACGCTGCTGCAGCGCCCGTTGCCAAGGAGAAGGCTGCTGGCTGTTTGAACAACAATGGCCGCCTTGTGAACATTCCAACTGTAGGTACTGACAGCTCGTCAGGCAGTGCCTCGACGTACACGCCGCTCAAGAAACATGCACAGCCACACACATGCCGCTCTCACTACACACACCAACGCTACACCACTGTACCTCTCAGAGTCTTGGCCTCAAGCCTGAGCGAGGTAACACTCTCAGACACAAACACTGTCAGGCACGCACACAAACACACACTCACACACACATCTGTGCACGCTCCAAGAAATTATGACTTCTGCTGAGAGGATAAGAAACCCTTCCGTCCCTCTCTGTCTACCTGCTTCTCTCTCCCATCTCTCTCTCTCTCTCTCTCTCTTTCACACACACACACAGACACACACTCTCAGTGCGCAGTGCATTCATCCATCTTCCCCCTTCTCCCCGACTACTCTCTGTCTTTCTCTCTTATCTCTTTCTCTCTCCTCCCCCTCCACATCCCCCTGATTTCACTTTCTCTTCACTTGCTTATCCCTGCCTCTCTCTCTCTCTCTCTCTCTCTCCCTTCTTGTCTCAGGAAGTATGTGTTCTCACTCTCACTCTCACGCACACACACACACACAATCATCCTGGCACGCACACACATGTGGAGGACACATATTCACACGCAGAGACTGAGTGAGAGAGAGAGAGAGAGAGAGAGAGAGAGAGAGGCACACACATTCTCTTTTTCTCCTGGAAGGTAGCGAATCTCTTCGTCCCTCGGGGGCATACGCTTCCTCAGAGATGGAGGGAAGAGGGGAAGAAGAAAGAGCTAGAAACAAGGGTGGAACGGGCAAGAGAGGAAGAGGAGGAAGAAGAAGAGGAAGGAAGGGAAGAGGGGCAGAACTATATTCACACTGTGGATTTATAGACAGACCCCTTAGTGCTCTGATTATCTGCTCGTATTGATGGGACGACATTGAAGCCACGCCGGTGGAACACTGAGACGTTGCTGAAGCCAAATTGGGTAGTGGTGGGGGGAGGTGGGGGCGGTGGGGTGTGTTGAGGAGAATCACTAACAAGTCTCTGCTTATCCTCTGACTCACTGTTTTTAACACACATACCCAGACACATGTATACGCACACTCGCACATCGCTAAAAACAAAGATAACTCAAGCAAGCTGACGCACGAGGATAAGAAACATAAAAATCAGACATACCGTACATGTTCAAGTATGTTGATCTGCAGATAGGTGTGTGTGTGTGTGTGTGTGAGTGTGTGTGTGTGAGAGAGACAGCGAGTATGTGTTGTGTGCGCCAGACACCGAGAGCTGCTTTTGTGCGTGTGTGTATGTCTGCGTGTTTTCCCCATCTCTCGCTCCTCTTTAATAATTGAGCTGATTCTGTCCGGCTTGTTAGGGAGGTACACAGCAGCTTCACACTCTGTCTCCTTCTCATCCTCTCATGCGCTCCATCTCTCCCTCCTCGTCCATCCGTCTTGCTGCTCTCCCCTTCATTTATCACTCCTCTTCCTTGCTGACCCCTCCGTCCTCTCTCTCTCTCTCTCGCTCTGTCCCATCCCCCTCTCCCTCTCTTACCTCTCAAATCCCTCCTGTTCTTTGACCTCTCCCTCGCCTCTTGCAGTTTCAGCCCCCTGCCCTCCCCTCCCCTCCAACCCGCTGCCCTCCATCATCCCTCTCCTCCTGCCTCCCTCCCTCTATCCTCCGGAGGTGAGAGGTCGAAGCTTCCTCTCGTACTGTCAGACTGAAACCGGCTGCAACCAGCCCTGTGGGGGGGGGGGGGGGGGGGGGGAGTGATGGCGTGAGGGAGAGAATGAGGAGGTAGGTGAGGAAGGACATAAAGGAAAAGAGGGAGGCGAGGAGGGGGAGATAAGTGGGAGAATAAGAAGGACGGATACGTGAGGGGGGGCAGAGGGGTTAAAAGAAGGAAGGAGGCGAGAGAAAAGAGAAGGGGAGATGTCTTCTATTGAGTCAGTGCCTTTGGCGCGGAGGAGCCGTTTTATGAATGTATCATGTGGGAGGTGACAGAATGGAGCATACAAACACTGCTTACACTAATGCTAAATGGTTGCTGTGTGTGTGGGTGCATGTGTGTGTGTGTGTGTGTGTGTGTGTGTGTGTGTGTGTGTGTTTGCCAGTGTGTGTGTATGTGTGTGGGAGTTGAACCACGTTTACCTGCCTGTGGCAAGAGCTATTTCACTTCAGGTGACGATTGGATTAATAGGAGTCGTAAAAGACGGGGACCCATCACTCCAAGGACAAAGTAATGAGTAATTATTTTTGGCTGGTAGCTTGATGCGTGGTGGTAAAATTTATACATTTTTAAAATATTCAGAGAATGTTTTATTACTCGAAATTAAAGGTGCATTGTGTAGTTTTGGGTAAGACATGTTAATATAAAGAGGAAGATCTTAATCGAGCAATTTTTATGCCTAAATATATAAACTCTCTTCGCTTTCATGACTGAATAAACTGAGCAAACAAACCTGAAAAGACAGCCCAATTTCATACTGTTAGACTTTGTTTCTATGTGGCGGACCCTGCCAGCTTTCTAGCTTCAAACAGTGTTCTGGGGACGTCATTTTCCTTCTGAGAACAGCTTGTTTATTCAGTTATGGAAAAATACATATTTGTGAGTTTGGATTATTACCTCATTAATATTGTAAATATTAATGAATATTGTAAATATTAATGAGGTTGAATTTCTTTCAAAACTACTTGGCACCCCTTTAAAATAAACAGTCTTATTTAGAGTTAGAGTTCTTTTTACACCAGTACAGTAGAACATCTTGAATGAAGAAACACTTATGTGATTTGCATCTGTATGTTGAGTTCAAAGCCCTCAGACGATTTATCTCTAAGCCCTGTGCATTGATGTGAATTGTTTAATAAATATGAATCCGTGCCCTAAATTTAATTTCTCATGTATTTTGGGAGGCATTTCAAGTGCTGAGTAATAATGGCCTGACTCATTCACAACGCTGGCGTAAATAATCTGTTCCTGAATGGCGGTAATATATCTGTTGTGAAGAGTTCAAAGGGGAGTGCCAGGATGATCTTCAGCTTACTTTCACAAAACATCTGTAACAACACACACACACACACACACACAAACACAAAAGGCTCTTTGTTGCATTTGTCAAATCGTGCGCACAGCTAGAAGCCAATCACATGAGATGAGACTCTTTGTAGCCTGCGATTGTCTTTTGGAGAATCCGACTCAGCCTCTAGTAGGGTGTCCTCTCTGATGTTTGAGCTCCAATAACTGATTTTGTCTCCCCATCTGACCTACTTTATGTTTAGACCTGATGCCTCCATAAGCCATCATTCTTCACAACCATTCAACAGGTTGCACCACACTGAACATGACTCAAAACTTCCCAAAACACCAGGGAATCAAGAGGAAGCTGATAAACATGTTGTGCTAATCAATGTTTAATGTTTGTCTGCGTGTGTGTGTGTGTGTGTGCAGCAACATGAATGTGTGTGTCCATTCTGTCTTCTCCATCTGCATGACGACCTCCACATCCAGAGGACGTCTAACTACAGCAACCTCACATGCTGATAGGCAGGGAGAGAAAACAGGTGATTGGTTCAGCTGTTGGCTGTCATATCAGCAGGGTGTATCTTTGTGACACTGTAACACACACACACACACACACACACACACACACACACACACTGGCTCCTCTGTGCCATCAACCCACACACCTACTAACTGCAGCACGGCGCAAACAAAAGGTACTTCCACTGCAAGCACACACACACACTTGGAAGAACACATGTGCATGAACACACACACACACACACACAGAGCTTTGAGATGAGATGTGGTGTGTTAGGTGCGCTGACCCTGCCAATGAGGACAGGAGGAACATCAACGGAGCTACAAGGCCGTTGCTATGACAACTAGCCCAGCTCACACAGGTAGGAAGCACAATAGGCCTAAGCTGTTATATGTTCACATTCTCTCTGTTTGTGTCACACACACACACACATACACACACAGGGCCATGCACTCAAGACAAGTCTGACAGAGAGCGGCTTCGTGCCGAGCTAAGGCTGCTTCCTTTTCATTCCGGCTTTCACAGGGTTGAAATTATTCATTGTGTCCAAGTGGACCCGGCAATAAGAGAACTCACTCGTCAAGCAGCGAGTCAGAGAGTGAGACTGTGTGAGACAGACAGACACACAGACAGACAGAGCATCATTCTGCATACTAACGGCACCTGCACTAGGGCAGCCTGTGCACGTCTCCGAGGGGCCCTTAAATAACGAACTGTCACTGCCCAGACGTCGACATTGACTTCTCTCCCCCTCTCATCCTCTCTCCATCTCCTCTGCCTCAGTCTCTCATGCACTCTTTCTTCCTTTGTAGCCCCCCTCCTCCCACCCTCTCCACCTCCTCCTCCCCTCTAAGCCACAGACAACAGCTGATAATCACCACCATGAGCACGCCGTGTCTGTAGCCACTGCAGGATGTGCTGCTGCTACTGCTGCTGCTGCCTAACTGCCCTGACAGCTCAGGGGACTGCTGGGATGGAAACCCTGGAGTCTGGACAGATGCTCGCAGGGACTCTCCTGTTTATATGTGAGGCAAATGTGTCCATCATGAGGAGCTGGGCTCACAGTCAAACCTCTGGTGTGTAAAATCTGTGTTAGAAAAGTTAACCACAGTCTATGGAGACAGCAAATAAACAAGACATTAGTGTGTGTGTGTGTGTGTGTGTGTGTGTGTGTGTGTGTGTGTGTGTGTGTGACAGCAGTGTAACAGCACCTGGGAAGGTAGTGTATACTGTTGCACTGCCTACACTGTATATACATTCAGTGATAATGAGGCTAATAGGTGAGAAGACTGTAAATACTTCAAAACAGGTGGGGGTACACAGGGTTCACTGCGCGCACATTCAGCCACATTACGTGTGTGTGCGTGTGTGCCTGAACATCATAATTTGAGATCTCACCACAGGCGCTGCATACCCTCACTAAAGCCCAGATGACCCAGCAAGCAGTACGAGCAGAACAAATGCAGAGCTCTCTACGTCAGCGGCACCGAAGAGGTTAATGTGAACAACTCGAAACGTAGCCAGAGGTGCGCAGCACAGCTGGCTGACCGGACAGTAAGCACATTTTTTATTTTTTTATTTTATTTTTTGGTGTTGTGTACACAAGACGCTGCACGCGCACTCACCAGGGGAGAGAGCGGGAGTCTGGGGGCTCGCGCTGGCTGTGTCGCTGGAGCTGCTGCGGTGTCAGCGCTGGCTGGCGGGGCTGTGGGTTCGCGTCGGCGGCGGGGCTTCGCTCCTCTGCTCGCCCGGGTCACGGTGCTGTTGCCTCGGCGGCTGCAGCCGTCCGAGCGCAGTGTTCTCCCTTCATCTGGGCTCCCCTCGTCGGAGGGAGACAGTCCTCCCACATCAATATCAACGCTGTCTCCTCTTGCCGTCGCGCGCCGCCGTCTCGTGCGGCTCAACGGAAAAACCGCTCCTCTGGCTCACATCAATATCTGCACCCACAGAGATGGGAGAGCAAAAGCACGAAAGGATGGAAAATGATATAAAAACTGGCCGCAGGGAGGTTACTTCACAGTCTTGTTCCAAATTAAGGTGCTGACATAGCTGCGCTCAAGCCCTGTGTTCCATTTTTGGTGACAGGCACGGGACTCCCCAGTATGCGGGAGGCGAAAATCGACCGTGCGCCCGTGCGTCTCTGCCTCTGCAATTCCAGCTCTCTGTCTCTCGTGCGCCCCAGTCTCCGCTGTGCCTCTCCAACGTGCCTGACTGTCAAACCCATCCGGGTACCCGTAGCTGGCGCTCACTTTACACCTCTGGAACTCTGGGAAGAGTAGTTTGGGGAGGGCTGAAAGAGAGCGAGTGTGAATGAGGAGGGAGAGGGAGAGACAGACAAGAGTGGGAGGAATTTTGGAGGACTGCTAATAGTTGGCTGTGCCAGGGATTCCTATACAGCTAATATCATATTTCATTAGAGAGCTTAAAGCTAGTTCAAGCCTGCTCTAAAGCAATTGGATTTTTGGTGAATTTATTCTTAATCCTTGGTGTGACTGGAAATTTGAAAAAAGTATGTATAAAAAGCATGTGAACCAGAAGTATTACCTCGCATGATCCCAAGAACTCAATGTCAGAACAATTATAAAATGAATTACATATTCAAAAGAGGACCAGATGAAAAGATTACTCATCCATGTTTATTTGTGTGATGGCACCTGTCTTTGTCTTCAGCTGTGTGACATTACCTGTGAGGAAACTCGAAATAAATAAAGAACACACATGCATAGAGACAAGAGGCGTGTCCTAATCCAGAAACGATATTTGATCTTTATTACAATAACATGGCAGGGGAATCTCAACATAAAGGTTACACTTGTCAAAAAACAAAACAAATACAAAGCAATATTCCCTGTTTATGTGTAACATTTCACCCTGCCTTCCCAATGGGTGAAAACTGTATACATGCAAACTAGATATAAAAGTCTTTGTGACGCATCAGATATATCTGAGTTAAATTAAAAACAACAAAAGAGACAGCTCATACATACAATTGTCATACAAATTTTAACAAACAAAGAGCATTCCTTGCCATCTCTCAGACTTGACTAAGGCAGTATTAAAGGCACTTAAATTGTAAAACAGCCCTTAATTTGGCCACTTTAAGGCACACTTGGAATCAGTTCCCCCTTTCAGGTCATGGACATGGATCAGTTCAACTGCCTCTTTATATGTTTGTGAGAAGAGGCATGTAACAGGAGCGTCTGTGTCTGCTCAGTTCCCACACAGGTTCAGTGGGTTCATTTAGATGTGTTTTTAAAGACAGTAACTGTTGTATGAAACCTGTTGCACCCTCCATCACTTCTGTTTTGTTGTTTTTCATCTCAGATTAAAGAGCTCCGCTCGGACACAGAAATCAAAAGGACCTGAACATATATGGCAGCTGAACAGATCATGTACCAACTCGACTTCCCCCCACTTCAACACAGCCATCTACATCTTCTTTCAGTTCCTTGTTGTCATGGTTACAGAGTAAAGCAACATTACTGCAAGGCCTGACCAGCAGAGCTCCGACTCCAGCATGGTTGACTGATCGGTCCTGAACGGGCTGCAGTGATCAATGACCAAAAACGTTTTTTTTAAACAGTTAAACAATGATATGTATCTTAATGTTTGTGTGCTGCGTGTGTGTACATGTATTCAGTGTGTTTGCATGTAAATCTATCTGTCATTCTCTGTCTGTTTGTCCGTTTATTGCTCCACATCTGTCCTACACATGTGTGGTCGGTCACAGGTTTTCTCCGGGCTGGTATTGCGGCTCTGTGGCGGTGAAGTAATCCTCCAGGAAGGACTGCAGGTACTCGAAAGTGTGCCTCTCATCAGCCTCCCGCCTCCAGCACTGCAACATCAGTTCATGGAGAGAGGCGGGGCAGCCCGGGGCACAGGGCATCCGGTAGCCCCTCTCCACCTGCTCCAGCACTTCACGGTTGTTCATGCCTAAAGGGATAGATGAAGATGTGGGGGATTTGGATGCAGGAGAAGAGGAAAGTGTCGGATTAAAAGATACATAAAAAAACAACATATATTTTAGAGATTTAGAAAGAGAAAGGAAAAGGAGAAATCAAATCACTAGAAATCTTCAAAATCGGGAGAAAGACGACTTATGGCTGACATACTGCGACTTTAAACATGCTTGATTATCTGAGTGAGGTTTTTATGAATTTATTTGTATCTGTTTTAATGTTCTTTGTTATGATCTATTTATTAGTGTTATTTGATCAATCTGGCATCATCCATTTTATTCTGGCGACTGGGCTGCACATGATTATTAGGAAAAGGAAGTTCCTTTTTTTTTTATCTTCTTCTGAGTCACTTTGCAAACAATACACTGAGGCCTTGAACTCAGCCAGTGCTGTCAATCACTTTAGTCTGGTCCAAAATGTGAGCAAAATCTCTAACCAGGAGGAGTTCCACTCCCAAATACGTTCAACCTCTTACTGTGTATAAATAAGAAACACTGAAGCAGCTGGTACCTGGGTATGGCACCCGTCCCTTAGTGATGAGTTCAGTCAGCAGGATGCCGAAGCTCCACACGTCTGACTTGATGGTAAAGCGTCCATACAGTGCAGCTTCAGGAGCCGTCCACTTGATGGGGAACTTCGCCCCTGAAACCATGGCAACACAGTGAAGATGCATAATCATATAATTAGGACAGGTTATGTATAAAAATATAGGCATGGAGGCAGAGGCAGCACTCTTAATCATTGTGCAAGCGTGGCTCATACCCCACACACACACACACACACACACACACACACACACACACACACACTCATGCTGTTACCTTGTCTGGCTGTGTACTCATTGTCCTCAATGAGCCTGGCCAGGCCGAAGTCGGCAATCTTGCACACCAGGTTGTCTCCAACGAGGATGTTAGCTGCTCGCAGGTCACGATGGATGTAGTTCATCCTCTCGATGTATGCCATGCCAGCTGCAATCTGAAATCAACACAAAGAGACAAGAAAGAGCTTGGATTAATGATAAAAGTGTGTGTTTCCTTTAAGTCTGCCAATGTGTGTCTATGGTAAACTCACCTGTGCAGCCATGTCAACAAGCTGAGGCAGCTTCAGATTCTGCCCCTCTCCATCTTTTAAGAAGTCCAACAAACTCCCTGGAAAACCAAGATTGAAGCATCCTGATTGGCCGCTCATACCATTAAATATAGCTAATACAGAGTGACACATTTGAGTAATTATTGTATTTTCTTCTGCATGAATACATCTTAATGCCAACTTTGATGTTTTTCTATTCCATAAATATTGAAGAATAGTTTCACCTGCCCTCCACATGGAGGTCAAAGGTCATGCTCAGCCCAGCTGGGGAGGCATGGGCGCTTGAACTCTGGTCTTCCTGATCATTCAAACGCCCTTCTGACAATTTTTTTATGTTGGGTAAATGTCTCAACTGTTGGGGTTGATATTTCTGTTCCTCTTTCTTCACTAGTTTATCTTTTTGGTGCCAAGCTGGATATCGCGTATTTTTTTCAAGAATATCAAGTCAAGTCAGTCTTATTTACATGGTGTTAAGTCACAAAAAAGTTATCTAATGACACTTTTCAATTGGAGCAGGTCTAGACCATACTCTTTCATTACTTACTTCAATTGAGTACATTATTAATCATGCTGTAGATGTATTCATTCTCTGAGGTGGAGGTGGTGTACGCACTGACTTAACAGTTTTCTCAATTGTGCATCTAATTGAAGTAAAAACTAGTTTCAACCTCACTTTATCAGTCATTCAGGGTTCCAACCAACAACAGTGATTTGTATATACAGCTAGTCACAGGCATGACAGTTTACTCAGCATAATACCTTGGCTCATAAACTCGGTGATAATGTAAATGGGTTCCTCAGACACAACGGCGTAGAGCTGCACCAGCTTGTCGTGGCGCAGTCTCTTCATGATCTGAGCCTCCTCCAGGAAGGCCTCAGGGGACATGGTCCCTGGCTTCAGAGTCTTCACTGCTACCTTGGTGGTACCGTTCCACATGCCTGGCATACCGACAAGGGGACGTTAACGCACAGACACACACAGAAACGTGCTGCGCAGGCATGCTGACAGCGTGGTTGCTGTATATACAGTACATGTTCATACTACTTATACAGGGATGCAAACACCCACACGTGGATATAAATATCAAAAACATAGAGAGAGGGCACACAATCTGTAGGCTGCATCAAACACACATGGTCGAACCTCTGGTGCATGCATATGATTGTTAGCTTTGAGAGCATGCATGACATGAGACGGTGATGTTAGGAGGGAGGGGGGAGGGAGGTTTACTGGTCTTACATCAACACCAGCAGCACCTGAGTTACATGGACAGGCTGAAAGCTCGGCTGGCTTCAGGAAGAAACTGCACAGCTCAGGAAACATTTTCTACATGAATTGATCACATATGTACCTGGGAAAAACATCAAACCTGACACAAATGGTCAGCCACAGCCAGACATTGTGCATCACCAACAATCTTTGCTTCAGGACAGTAAAACGAACACAACGCTGGACAGACAGTTATCCCTCTGAGCCTGTAGAGGGCGTCAGAGGGCATCATTCTCACCCATCCAGACGTCCCCGAAGCAGCCCTGTCCCAGCTTCGTTTGCAGTGCCAGCGTATCCCTGGACACCTCCCAGGCGTCCCGCCCGAGGCCCATGGTGAGCGGGGTGGAGTTGGGACAGGGCTTGGTCAGGTAATAACACAGTCCATCATTGCTGCCTATTAGGGGAGGAGGTGGGAGCCAAAGGGGAAAGATTGGAAGTGGGTGATAAAGAATGGGAGAAAAGGGTGGAGTGATGGGTGGAAAATGGGTGGGTTGAGGGGGTGACAAAGAGGTGAGGTGAGATGATGAAACATGCACATGCAAACACAGTGGAGGAAGGACTCAGCTCTGCACACCTGAATGTGAGACAAAGCCACATTTTTATTCATTAGCTGCTGCCTCTGCGAGGTTCTTGCAGGGATTTATTAAGGATTTGTTTCACTGCTGCAGTTTCTACTCAACAACAAAACATTTAAAAACTAGTCAAGACTACATCTTGAAGCTGTGTGTGTGGTGTGCATGTTTGTGTCCACAGGTTTTTCTTTTGCTGGTAGACAGATAAACAGGGCTTTACGGTGCATTTCTCTGAGCTTGCAGCTGAAGCGTTTACTGATGTTCTTGTCAACTGAAGACAACGAAGACTACAAACGCCTGCTCATCTTTTCACACTTTATTTTATCCAGGTGTGCTCCAGCTGTTACCTTCCCCCACCGCAACACAGCACCACAATTCCTACCCATCCAGACTTCTCCAAACTGGCCATTTCCCAGTTTTTTAATCAGCTGGAGGGATTCACGGGGAATCTCCCACATATCCTTGGTCTTCACCGATAAGTCGGCCAGCTTAGGCATGCCCCGCTTACAGCTGCCAATCAAACGGCAGCACAGTCCCGCCGCTCTCTCTGAGCGAGAGGGGAGAGACAAACAGGCAAGGAAACGAGAGAGAAAGAAAACAGAAGGAAAGAGGCAGCAAACGCAGAGATAAAGAAAGAACAAGACAGGTTGCTTATGTGCTTTCGTAACTGGCAGGTTAACCAAACACTAAAGTACAAAGGCGCAAAGAAAATTCAGCAAAACAGACATGAGCACAGATACAAAAATATAGGATCAGCTTATGAGAAAAACAAATATAAAAGCTGATGATGTCTATGGCCAAATCTCTTAAATCAGCATAACTGCAGCAAGTTTGTTGTACCAACACAAGCCACTAGGTGGCAGATTAATACTTGCAGAGAGCAGAGGAAGCAGAGGGTGTGAACCCTGCCTGTTGCAACAACTCTGAACTGAGCTTAAAGTCACTAAAAGTCTGTGGTGGTGGAGTGGAGAAGAACTCAATCCTCTTACTTCACTGGAAGTAAACACTCCATGACAAGTCAAATTTCAGGCTCAAATTACAAAACATTACTCAGAAGCAAAAGTGACCAAATATTCATAACACAGGGATCTTTGTATTATTATAAGTATTACATTGGTAGATTATTATTTCTGTCTCATTCTAATGTTGTAGCTGATCGAGGTGGAGCGTGTTTTGATTATTTTACAGCCAGACATGCCTTTTTTTCTTACTAGATACTGCAGTCATACCTGTAGGACAATGTCTTAGTTCCTGTCAGTGAATTTAATTTGTATTATAACTTTAAATGTTCAGTGAAATTGATGTTACATTAATACAAAAGGTACAGTTCTCCCTCTCAAGCGGAGCAGAAAATAGAATCAAATGAAAATACTCAGGTAAAGTAAACCAAATTGATACTTGTAGAGTAAAAGTCCAGACTTCCCACCACTGATTCATGACTGGTAGAATTTAAGCCCTTTCTTATATTTTGGCAGAGAATGACTGGGAAAAAAGGTTAATTAAAAGAGCAACACAACAATTACATTTATTAAGAAAAATTAAAACACAATGAGAGCAGACTCGCTTGCCAGAAAGCTACAGAACAACAATCTTACTGACTTCTGGAAAGAGGTCAAGGTAATGAATAACAGTAAAACACCCCTACCGTCTGACATTGAAGGGGTTAATAGCCCAGAAAAAATAGCTGAGCGTTGGCGTGAGCACTACCGTAGCCTTTTTAATTGTGTTAAAAGTAACCCAGTTAAAATCAATCATGAACATGTTGATCTTTCAGCAGATATGACAGTTAGGGCAGCAGATATATTTGATGCCATTAATATTTTGGTTAACAACAAAGCCTGTGGTATGGACTGCATCACTGCCAAACATCTAAAATATGCCAGCCATAAGCTCTGCCCTTTGCTTTCCATGTGTTTTAATGGTTGCCTGGTTCATGGGGTCCTGCCAAATGCTATTATGTCTGTAATCTTAGTGCCTGTGCTTAAGGACAAGGCTTGTAAGCTCAACAATATTGATAATTATCGACCTATTGCATTAGCCAGTATCTTGTCTAAAATTAAAGAGATTGTGTCCAGGTACTCTAGCCTGAATTCATCTGTATTTCTATGTTTTATTGATGCGTCTAAAGCATTTGACAGAATTAATCACGAAAAACTGTTTTTTGAAATTGCTGGATAGAGGTGCCCCTAAATTTTTAGTGGGAATTTTAGTGTTTTGGTATGCCCATCAAACATTTCAGGTTAAATGGGACGATGTTGTATCTGCTCCATTCTGTGTCAGTAACGCAGTGCGTCAAGGAGGAATTTTGTCACCTATCTTATTTAACGTTTACATGGATGAATTATCACATCAGTTAAATAGATTAAAAACAGGCTGTCTTGTGGGCAGCACTACTGTTAATCATCTTATGTATGCAGATGACCTGGTTCTGCTCTGTCCATATAGTGCTGGGCTGCAGCAGATGCTGAAGGTGTGTTCTCAGTATGGCTTGGATTATGACATTAAGTATAATGCTAAGAAAAGCCATATAATGATAGTCAGTGCTGAGGACAGGAAATCTACTTTCCCGACCTTCCACTTGTCAGACAGCCCTCTTGGTGTGTGTGAGGAGATCAGATACTTAGGTCATGTCATATCTGATGACTGGACAGATGACAAAGATGTCTACAGACAGCGCTGTAAAATTTTTGCTCAAGCAAATATGCTTATAAGGAAGTTCTCTATGTGCTCTGACTCTGTGAAGTGTTCATTGTTTAGAACCTATATCACTCCATTGTATACTGCTCAATTGTGGTGTAACTATAAGAAAAAGAGTATGCAGAGGCTTAAGGTAGCATACAATGATGCATTGAGGCTGCTGCGTCGTGTCCCTAGGTGGCACAGTGCCAGTGAATTATTTGTCCACCAGAGTGCCTACATGTGAGGCACTCTTAAGGCAATTGATGTTTAGCTTTATGAGTCTCCTGGACAAGTCAGAGAACCACGTAGTTGAAGCCCTAGTCAGCCCTATGAAAAGCTGCTACAGATTGACTTCTAGGCTAAGATGGCATTGGTGCAATAGATTGTATATTTCATAGGCTAATATGTAATTTTTATGTATTTTATGTGTCTATGTATTGCCTCTTTATACTATTTATTGTTGTATGATGTATGATATGGACCCGTGTCTGCAATAAAGCATTATTATTTACTTTGAAGGAGAAGCAGAAGGAACAGGATGAATTACTGTGTGCATTACCTGTGTAGTGCTCTACAAGCTCCTGCACCGTGTCGAACTGAGATCTCGTGGTGATGTAGTAGCCACCGTTGTCTAGTTTGCGGATCTTATAATGCTTGACATGTTCTCCCTTGTTGTCGTCCCAGTCACGGATAGACAGAGAGTAAGCGCCTGTGAAGAGGTCAGAGAGGAAGAGGAACGAAGGAGGGAGGAGGTGGACAAAGACGCATGGCGTTGGGAAGACATGAGAGATGAAAAGGGAGAAGTATTGAAAGCATTCACATACATACCAATATTAAGAGTGTTTGTGCATGTTCATGTGCATGTGCACATGCATGTGTGTGGCCTATATTCACCCTTTGTGGTCTCGCTCTCTCGTATAAGGAAAGTTCCCCTCTGGTTGCCATGGCCCAGCAGCTGTCTCTCCGCATCCTTCCTCCCCATCTTCCCAAAATACCACCTGTCACCATGACAACAACACACATCATGTGACCTCTGCCCCTAGACTGCATGTCAGTCATTGAGAAAATGTAAACTATCAGAAATGAAATTGCAGCTTTCACTGGTGTGTTTTTGTGTGTGTTTGTGTGTGTGTGTGTGTGTGTGTGTGTGTGTGTGTGTGTGTGTGTGTCTGTGCCTGTGCGTACTCACTCTTCAGCCTGTATGGAGTCGACAGGAGCGACGTAATTGGAGGGTATGTAACCTGAGTTCCCTGTGTCCAAAGAGCGAGCCTCCCACCAGTCTCCCTCCCTACAGGAACACACACAATAATCAGTTTATGTGTAAAGATGCAAAACATCAGATGTGTTTCAGAGAATCTAAGATAAGGTGAAAGAATACAGTCAGCTTACAGTTAAGTATGACGCTTAATAGAGGTATCATGCTGAAGTTTAACAACCTAATAATATTCACTACACAATGACTACACAAACTACTTATTATTTCCCCCTAAATTCAGCATTAGTGAGGCATATGTGACAAAAGCAGTATAAAGCCTTTTGTGGCAAAGATAGCCGAATGTAATCTAAAAATGTCCCCCAGTGTCTGACTTGCATTGTGGGTAACGTATGCACTGCCCTCCTATAACACCATTGTGGGCTCATTGTGGACAGTTTCGATACAGCAGAATCGCCTCTTTTATTCCATGCATTCTTCTTCCTTTTCAAAACCTGCCGCCCACATTAACCACAATGCAATGTGGCCTCCTGGTGACATCATTGTAGGTTGATGACAGATTTCAAGCAGCTTTCTCTGGAGCCACAAAAGACTTCATACTATGTTTTTCACATATGCAGTTGTACTCCCCAAGACCCATAAACATACTTTAATGTGTCAAATTGGTGGAGTTCCCCTTTAGGTGTAAGTATGTACAGTATTTCTGTGAAACCAGGACCAATTTTCATATGACCAAGTAAAAAGAAAAGCTGGCTATTCATAGGTGTAAAGTGTGTAGAAAATAACCCTTCAAGTTTCACTTGTTTCACCTCTAAAAATAGACTCAACATGCACTTCTGCAATTCCACATTAAAATAAAGTGTCAAAGAGTCCAGATGAGAAAGATGTAAGGCGAATGTGTAAACTTAGTTTGAGCAACAGTAACTCCAAACACCTCCGTAAAGTCAGATTTAAACATCATTATATAAACAGATTTGAGATTTCTATGACAGAACTATTGTTTGAGATCACACACTGCAGCAGTTCGCGGTGTTAATGGGTGGCATTTAATGCATGCAAACAAAATGAATTACCCTCTGTGAGTTTTATTTAACACATAAAACTCTACACATGTACAGTATTAGTACAATATTCAGCTCCTGATGCATGTGATCATGTTCGTTAACCACATCTGCGTGCGTTTCAGTATGCATTTGTACCCACGTGTTGTTGATGATCTGGAATTTCTCTCCTTTCTGAAAAGTAAGGTCATCTTCTGTGCGAGCATCGTAGTCGTACAGAGCTATAAACAGAGTGACTCCACCACCTGCATATGTGTTCACACAATGAGAGACAGAGGTGTTATCAATTTCCAGTTATAGCTCATACTAACAAACTATATCAAACACATCAGGCTATTCTTGCTGTTTCAAATTATCTGAAGGTTTCGTTCACATTTATTGAAGTCTGTCTTAAAACAACACTCACATATACAAACACATCAAATACATCTAAACTAGGAGGTTACAGAGAATCCGGACCTCTCAGGTCATTTTGGACGGGTTAACTCAGTGTTCCCAGGATCAAAACAAAGCACCGAGAAGCAGCTGCTCTGGAGGACTAAATATCTGCAGTCACAACAGATTCTGCTCTGATACACATCTCTTGACCAACAGGAAAAGAGCTCTAGAGAGATTACCTCTAAATTTGTGGGATTAAAATGTGTTTTTATCTTCACTCCTGTTTATCAACCTGATGTAAGAAAATACTTTACTTCATGAATGTAACATAACAGAGAGGAGAGGGGGAAAAGAAGAGAGAGAACCGGTGTATCTGGAGTGCTGAAAATAGTGAGAGCTGACCTGAATCTAAACACAGAGATACCCACACACTTGATGTGTGCTGTTGTTCGCTAGCTTGGCGGACAAACATAAGTGATCCGGTGGTCAAATTCGCTTCGCTGGTGGTGAACTCACTATTAAACAACGACAGGTGCTGATAAAAAGCTATCCGTCGTGACTCATGCACAAGTGTTCTCCTGAAAGTTATGGCAACAAGCCTTCAAATCAAACATGATGTTACTTTGGGAAACTTGAAGATTTCTCTGGTTTGAACATTGCTGGAAAACTCTGAGATAATGTAAGTACCAAAGTCAACAAAAAAAAATAACAAAAGTGTAGTTGTTTAAGAATTAATAACGTAATAACGAATTATACCTTTAAATCACACCTTAAAACATACATATTTACTTTAGTATTCCAATAAGTTAGATGCATAACTTATTTTTTAAACTGTCGCTATGAATTTGCTTACTTTCACTTTTTCTGCAATGCAACTTAAGGTTTTTTAAATGTCTTACTTTGAATTTATTTCTACGCGTGTGTGAAGCACTTTGAATTGCCTTGTGTCTGAATGGTGCCTGATAAATAAATGTCCTTGCCTTGCCAAATTTGTACATTAAAATAGTTCAAACTGGCTGTGAAGAGATCCCTTCTTAGTGTGATTTCAGTGTTAGAGTCCTCTTTCAATGCAAAATTGCATTCGTGTGTTTAGCCAGAGCCAATTGGAGGCTTATAAATGTCATTCAAGCCTCATACAAACTTCAAATGAATGTTAAACTGCAGCAATTTCTGCCCCAAACAAGCCAGATGGATTTTGTCCCTCATATCGTACACTGATATCAATCACTTCAGGGCCATTATGGAAAGGAGAGACAATCACTGTGATCATATCTTTTTCACAGTAAGTAGGAGCATAGGAGCCTATTTTTAAAGAAAGACTTAAACTCTGAAGCATCACTGTAAAATATGACAAGAGAAGGACCAAAAAAATGTTTTTTTTCTTTAATCCACCTGCTTATTATGATTATAAAAATGTTGTGTGGAGAAACATGGTCAAAGCCTGATATCATGACTGTTAAAATATAGATATCTCTGATTTTGAGACTATTGTCAAATGGTACAAAAGACATAATTAAGAAATCATATTTTATGACAAATGTCACTGAAGAAGCTCTAGTTTCACTTTGCTCTATTATCCATTTGTGTCAAACTGTGCTTGTGAACAGGTATGCCGATTTTCACTTACTAGAGTCTTGGTAATATTCTAAGATTGTAATTTCAGTTTCACACACATACACATACACACACACACAGAGCCTAACCTGTTATACCTCCAGGCCGCTGGTGTGTGTTGGTGTTGGGGAAGATGGCACTGGATGAGAAGCCCTTGTTGAAGTCTGGGATGGTCTGAGTGGGGTCGGGACAATAACGGCCCTGATTCGAGGCCACAAACAGCCCTCCATCTGCGTTGCTAGGAGACAGGTCTGTAATGTCTGCTGATGTTGCTGCTGCTGCTTTGGCGGACTTTTTCTGCTTGCAACAGACACACCCCATAATAACCAGCACGGAGACAGCGTCTGTGGAAGCAAGCGAAGTTAACCAAACATGTCACAACTTTTCTCTACAGAATGTCATATATGCTTTTGTCTCTCACTGTTTGATGCTATATAACAGTTATTAAACCTGAATGTAGACCTGGTGTAATTACAGCATCAATCACAATGTGTTTGTATGCAGAGATAACAACAAAGACAAGAACAACTAGTGGATGTTTAAAGGGAAATGCCAAAAGGGTCAAAGCTGAGGCAGCAGAAGCCAAGACATCCTGACTTTTACAGTAGTCCTTAACATGAGTTCCTACATATCCCATAATGCAACTTGATAGAATCATTGCGTAGACTATTACTGCCTGATAATAAATAGCCACACATCTGTCACACCAAAATATAGCTGATTTTTATGTAAGCTTATAAGGAAATAATCCCTCTTCTCACTTGATTTATTACCTCATTATACAGTTTCCTAATGAGTTCCTGTTGATGAATTTTATGTGATTATGTTTTGTACACTTTGTTCCCATTCATACTAAAATAAAGTAGGGTATGCTTTAGGCGTTTCTGACTTCTGATTGACAAGTGGCTACTACTCGCATGACTTTCATGCAGGTGACCAGAGTTTGGGTCCTTTGTGTAGTCAGAGGCTTATATTGACTTTAGACTCAGTGAATTTATTGTTTTCAAGTATTTAAAAGAACATTTTCAGTTTTCAATCGTAGTTCTGTTAGGTTTAGGCAACAAAACTATTTGTTTAGGTTCACACAGTAAAACTACTTTGGTTACATTTAGACAACAACATCGCACGTTTAGGTTTAGGAAAAAAGCATGGTTTGGATTCAAATTAGTCATTGTTTACTTTAGGTTTTACAGTGAAACACGAACAGCATTGATCACAAAAAAAAAAAAATCAACCTGAGGTTACGATGCGAGCTGACAAGAATGTGCATCAGGCACTTAAAACTGTAGGTTTTGTAGGACATAAGGTGCCAATCGGTGCAAAATAACAGTGACAGTAGACATTATAATAAAACAGTTTTTACTGGCTGAGCAGTGCTTTTGACAAGTAAACTGAAACTTCATGTTTAAAATCAGTAAACTGACTCTTTAATAACAGTAATTATCCATTACTTAATGGAAACAGATAAGCATAGTTTGCCAGGAAGTAATCTAAATGCAGGCAGTGTCATCAACATTTACTCATAACGATACATTTGAAGACTAGTCTATTGCCAGTTTAATTAACTGCAGTATCGCTGCTTATCAGTGAAATGAAAAACACAAGAATCTAGTGGATTATCACAAGATTCCACATAGGAAGTAAGTCAGTTTTAGTGCCACGATAAGTATTTGATTTCCTCTCATTCCTGCCTGCGCGACCTGAGACTTCAAACAGACGCTGGTAGAAAGTGAAAGTAACACGTATCAACAACATACAGAGGGTCACCCTTGTGAAACAAACCACCGGGTGCGAAGAGCTGAACCGTAAAGAGAGAAGTAACAAACTTTAAATAAAAAAACTTAACTTCCCTCAAGCGGTAAGAGGAGGAGGAAGAGCGGAAGGGGGGCGGGGGGTTGAGGTAAGGCGGGAAGGAGAAGTTAACTTTTTCTCACCTGATGTCTTCCTCTGTCAGATCATCTGTCAATCACCATCGCCACTGGAAGAAAAAAAGAGGGAAGGAGGTGAGTGACGAGAGAGCAGGGCAGGAGGGGATGAGTGACAGAGAACCGGAGACGCGGAAGGTGATAGGGCATGTGAGAGAGAGAGGCTGAAGGGCGGTAAAGCGTGAATAAAGAGATGCGTGACGGGAGACGCCAGGAGACAGTGAACTCTAAAAAAAAAAAACTGAGACAGCTCGATAAGGAAAGACAGAGAGAGACCTGAGGTTAGCCACTTCCCTTTTTGCTCTGCAGTTTCGAGAGAGGGTACTCAGTCATTCTTTCTGGTCAACAGCTGAGTGTGTGTTTGGATGTGCATGTATGTGTGCGCGTGTTTGTGTGTGTGTGTATATGTGTTTATGTGGGGGGGGGGGGGTGTCGGGGGTGAAACATACTTGTAAATGTCATCATTAGACAGAAGTAACTGACACAGAGAGACAGTCACTGACGATGAGAAATGTGTTTCACAAAGCGTACATGTGTGCAATCCTGACTTCCAGTTTGGAGTGAACCGCATTGTTTGAAAAGAAGCTGTGTTGACAAAGCAAAAGTCGGTGCCAACATCAAGAGGAAATAACACCCAGAGGAGCCTGTTAACATTTTAATTGTGCGCTGAGACGCCTGCACGCAGTGATCCTGATCAACGTGAAACCGACTTTTTCAAAATAATATTTGCTGTCGAGTGGAGAGACAGATGAGATGATCTACAGTCAGTAGCCAGTTAGCTTAGCTTAGCAGAAACACTGAAACCATGAAACTGCTAGCAAACAGGAACAAAATCCACCTCCAAAGCTCACTTATTAATCTCCATTTAGGTTCCAATGTTCGGTCTTTATTACCTCCACCATGTTTTTGCCCATGGCCTTTTGTGGGTTGGTTGTTTTGTTGCCTGCTGGATAACACAAAAACTACTTAGCGGATTTCCACTATATTTAGATGGAGGATGGGTCTCAGCCCAGAACAGACCCCATTAACTTTTGGTGCGGATACTAAATTGACCGATATTGATGCTTTAATCATCTCGTGTGTTGGTAAACTGAATATTTACGGTTTCTGGTTGGACAAAATTGGAACATTTCAGAGACCTTCCACTTCAGTGTTTTTAATTAACCCTTTACGTCTTTAAACCTCTGATATTTTATCTATTCCTGCCTCCTTAAAATTAAACGTATGCATTTTATGGCTTGAAACTTCTCACATTTTGGTTGTACCTAGCGTTTTTAAATGTAAGATTGAGCTGTATGCTTTGTATGATTGGTGTGATAAAGAAAAAAAGTTTTGGTTGCCCTGACAGCTCAGTTGGTAGAGTGTACACCCCATGAACAGAGGCTGTTCGAATCTGACCTGTGGTCCTGTACTGCATGTCATCCCCCGTCTTTTCTCATCCAATTTCCTGTCATCTCTCTAAACTAGGCTCTCAAGTAAACCCATGAAAAGGCCAAATAACACAATTTCGACATTTTCAACTCTGCATATTTCTCTGTATCTCAACATCATGGCAAATGAGGAAACCTGAGCAATTTTGAGGCTTAAATAAATGTTTGAGTGAATTAATGAATTCTAATTGATAAAATAAATGGTGGATTAACCGACAATGAAATTATTCTTCAAATGTAGCCCTTGATTAAACTGTACATTTTGGAGGCTGTAGTTTCCAAAGTCAGTATTTACTGACATTAATATAACTGAGGCAGACAGAATTTTACAGCTCAGTAGCACAGCCAATAGAGCCTTTATAATGCCTATCAAGTTGAAGAAATACCTCTTTAAAGTTCCAACAACCCTGAACATTATAACTTTCATGAAGGGAGGCTTTACTGAGATATGTTGGATTTGACTGCATCTATTTTAGCTCCAAATAATCAGGCAACTGAGTCAACAGCGACCAAAGGATTCGAACTGGTAACCTTACAAAACTCCAAGCTGTAGCCTCCCCACCTACTGAGGAATGTGAGGGAAGTCACACACAGGAAGAACACTACAGGTTATGGCAGGGAGCAACAAAAAAAAAAAAAAAAGATAAAGAGATTCACTTTCATTCTGAGAGAAGAGCAGAGCTCCCAGCGGACAGCATCAGCTTTGTCTCATCCATACCATGAATTCCCCGAAATTCCTGTTTGAAGTAACAACAGCTATTATGGGCTTCATCCAGAGGACTCGACGGCAAAATATGCAAAAATTTAACGTGCGCACGAGCTTGCACACACACACACACACACACACACACTTGTGCGCTATCAGGCCGGCCATCAGGAGCACTACAGGAAGTAAGCTCTGTTAGAGTTTCCTGTCCAGCCCTCTGATGGCTCCCCCCTTTTCCTGGAAACTGAGGACAGGGTCCATCCACACACACACACACACACACACACACACACACACACACACACACACACACACACACAAATATACACGAGCAGCTGCAGGGCCACAACACATCTTCCTCTCTGTTGCTGTTTTTCTCCACTCCGTGCCCACAGCCCTCCAACAATAACCCTCCGGCCCTGTTTCTCTCTCTGATAAACCTGAGAAAGGAGAAGTGACAAACGGTGGAGAAGAGGCCTCCTCCCTTTCATCTTCATCTCGCTTCTGACTCCTTTTTCTGCTTTTGCAAGACGGGCACATCACCACAGATGGATATGTATTCTGACACACGCGCGCACACACACACACACACACACACACACACACACAAGACTGTTTGCAAGTTGGCCGTACAGTCATTGTTCTCCGTCGGGTTCCTGTTGACCAAATCCTCTCACTCTCTTCCTCTCTGCAAGCAGAAACCGTGATAGCTCAAAAATGCCACCTGATAATTCAGTCGAACTGAAGGGTTTTAATGCATCTATATGCATTTAACACTAAAGTCACACATGCAGCACAGTTTCACGGCCAACTGGACAAAGGCCTCACAAAGCACGAGGGCCGAAATGTAAAACTGTGCAGCTACCCGATTCACCTTTGTCGCTGCTTTAGGATGATGATCTCTCTTCAATCAACCACCAGCAACAAAGGTACAAGAGAGAAGTGTGTGGGTGTGCGGTGCTGATGGGCGGTTGCACATTCAAATTGGCACACAGCCCCTAATGTTGCTGTCTTTTACATATGTGAGAAAAGTCCTCCTAACGTCTTATTTCACCAGAGTAATTTAAGAAAAGTCTGAGTTCCTCTTTGCTGCTTGAAACGAAGTAACGAAAACGAGATGTAGTGTGCTGCAAACACACACTCAGCTCCATTTATGAGGAGTTAAGCTGCGTCTTATTCTGCATCCCATTCAGGGCAATGAAAGTTTTAGCGGTATCATTGCAAACATAAACAAATTGACTGAAGTGGTGCATTAAAAATGCTCTCCAGTCATGCACACGCTACCTTTCACCTTCTCTAAAATATTTTTAGCCTCCCACTCACAGCTGCACAAACTGCATTTGTTGAAACAGCCAAATGATGCAACAATCATTTAGACGATACTTATTTCTAAGGTAAACCAGTAATCCTTTGTTAATAAGCTGTTTCTTAAGCAAACTTCACTGCACTGACTAGCTGCTGGCGGTCACAGCACATTTTATTATAGTAGCTGGCAGACATGCAGAAGAAGAAATAATTAGAATACTTTGCGAAACAGAAGAAGCTTCCTCTGGCGGGGAGAGGTGCGGTACTGGTTTTTGTGGTAAGTCTGTCTGTAACAACAGGCTCTTCACAGCACAGACTAATAGATATTAAGCATTAGTGTTCACGTACTTTAACAGATTTTCTCAGCAACCTCTGGTGGTATGAGGACATACTTTGTTTTTTTTTGTTTTGCCCAGGTTTTGAAACAACCACCCACAACGCCATACGATGGAGGTGAATCTTGAAATATACAGACAGAAAGTAACTTCTACCAAAGAAGTCATCCCTGTGTAAATTCTCGTCTGTAAAATCACTGGATTTTTCAGAGTTAAGGGGAGGCTGCATCACTGCTGAATTTTTTTAATTCTCAATGCTTTACACACAACAAATTAATTTCAATTTGCCTCAATTGAATTTGGTTGGAAGTGATCTCAACACAGGTGCAAATACAAGTAAAAATATCTGCATGGCGGAATGGTCTTTTATCTGTTTTTGTATTTTAGTGAACCAACTCTATAATGTACAGCCGTCAGGTAACAAGTACTTTATAAGAGCTGCGATACTGCACTCCATTATAAAAATCCTGCATTCAAATCTTTGACTAAGTGAAAGTATTATCAGTTGACATATGTTTACGCAAAGAACCCATTGTAAACGTCTCTTTTTACTTTTCACTGAAAACTGAAAATCCAGTCATCCGGTAGAAAGTCAGGTTAAGTTTTGTAGTCCACAAAACATTTCCGGAGCTTCACAACAAAACAGCGGTGCAGCGCTCCACAACAAAACTGAAGTAGATGAGAACAACCTCATAATAAAATAAAATGGCTCCATGGAGCACTTCAATCAAAGTCTGCAGCAGGCCTGATATCCCATATTGATTTTGAAATGACACGATTTACATCCCTTTAAAGACAAAATCTTCACTGTCGCTGCTGAGCTATATGTGTTTGTGTTCACCCTGTCTGAAGTAGGTGAGTGCGCTCGATCGGACATCAAGGGTGTTAATAACGTCTTTTTGAATCAGTTTGGAATCTCTGGGCTTCAGGAGATTCACTTATGCCAGACGGACCCATTTTATGTTTGTATCTTATTCATTTGTTTACATTTTCAAACAAGTCCCCATCTACTTCAGTTGTTCAGGATATAACTACTACACTGTCCAGAAATGGTCTGTGGACTACAAAACTTGACATGACCGGTGCGTAGATGATCCTTTAATGTTGTGGTTGATGAATGTGGAGCTTTAATGTATTACAAAGCATTATATTTCATACAGTATCATTTTTTTGTATGAAAAATCTTAATCTGGAAAGCAATTCCGTATGGCACAAATGCAAAGCAGTACAATATTTTCCTCTCAAATGTAGTGGAGCAACTATAGAGTATAGAGTGGCATAAACATTTCACTGAAGCACAGTTTTTGAGTAAATATTCAAGTAAATTACCATGTATTCTAATCCTATACAACAATATAAAGAACATACATTCTGTTCCTCGAAGCATTGTCACACATTCATTGCACTCTTATAAAATCACAATAACGTCACTCTCCATCGTCACACTCGCAAACATCCAAATCCAAAATGACACACCCTTTCCTGCACAGTGGCCTGCCGATAAGCTGCTCCCAGAAGGGGAATTCAATGCGGGAACATGGGTCAACACACACACACACACACACACACGATTGTTCAGATCTGTTGACTTTCTGTACTTTTACACCAATTCTCTGCTCAGCTCAGACTTTCTTCAATTCTCCTCTTTTCTCGTTTCTCTCCATCTTAACTCTCTTTTTCTCTCTTAGTCTCTTGCTCGTTAGCAGGAAGCCCCACAGGATGCGGAGTGTGAGTGCGGCAGGAATGATAGGACAATGGGAAGCAGGCTGTCACCGAACCCTCACACACTCAGAAAGGAGCAGGAGAGAAACGAGGAGGTGGGGGCAATGGAAAAGTAAGGTGTCTCAGTCATTGGGACGTCCTGTTTCCACATGAAGTCATCACATCCTCCAGATACAGAGGACTAAGGGTGGCTTATTGGACAGCATTCATGAACATTTACACGTCCAATCCTGTTTCCTAAGCATTAGGCAGCAACTAGAAGACGAGTCTTCTAACAACAACTGCAAAGCCCCTGATGGAAATGACAGCTGACAACCTCCATCCAGAGAAATCTGAGGGGGATAACATCAGACTGTAAGGCTCACTTCACTGTCACAGGGGTGGCAAAGTTGAGTAATGACGGGGGCGTCCATTTCTAACCCCACCAACTAAAAAACCTTTCTACGCCCCCTTCCTTCCTGCCTAGCCCAGAGGCTAAAGACAGGAACTGACCTCGTAAAGAAACAGGAAGTGATGAAGTCCAGCCTTGGACGGCCTAATCGCGCTTTTTTCCCATCCGACCTTCAAAATTCCACGACACCTCCTTCTTCACACAGACACACACGACCACCTTCCCTTGAAATCCGCAGCACCACAAAGATTGATTATCTAGAAGGAAGGTGGTGGTGTGATTATGCAACGTCTCCACCGTCTGTCACGATGAAGGAATAAACACCTACGTTGAAGCCACAGAAACACCTCAGATGGATGGAGATGTTGAGGAAACATCCAGCCCTGCCCTTTCCTCAAGGTGGTTTCCCGTAGGTGTGCTGCCAAATAAATCACAGTCCCAGTCGAGGCCTACTGAAGGAATACGAAGCCTCCGGAGCAAATTCAACACGACTTCTGAAAGTCTGGCAAATTTGAGGCCACAAATCCAGATTCTATAAGTTTTGTTTGACCTTTGACCCCTTTGATTTAACAACAAAGAGGTCTATTTCACCTTTACGATCCTTTTCTCTAACGTATACGTATTATACAGGAAGAGATCTATAATTGAAAGGTCTTGTGACTTAATTCTCTGTAAAATTCCACTCTTTCAGTAATATTGCAATGTTGGCTGTTTGATTTCTAAATATCAACCACTGACAGTGTGGAAGTACTGGTCGCTGCACTTCATTAACCTCTCACAAACTTCCTTTTATCTAACAGTAAGCACTCCAAAGTTACCTAATGTTCACACACTGAAACTTATCACCAGAGTTCTGACTTTTTGGCATTTTTCAAAATATAAGAAGATGCTCAGGGCTGTGAGGTGGTGGGCTGCTGAAGATACTCATCTAGGTTTGTTTGGCTACATTCACAGCAAAAAAGTCTTCAAACAGAGATGTGAAGCGAAGGTGGCTTTCTCCGTCGAAACAAAAAGAAAACTGTGAAAAATTCAAGTGAAATCTTTTTCAAAAGGAGGTTTGTGGAGACAACCGCCTCTCCATGTACCACCTCTGACGTGGGATTCACAAAGTTTACAGATAAAAGCTTTTTTAAACAAACAAACAAAAACAAAAAAACATTATTTTTTCAATAAGGATACCATGACGGTATTTTAAATATTCCAGACATGATGCGAGTAAATAAGAGGACATACCTGACACAAAATCCGTCCGTGATCCCGTCCGGGGAATCCTCGAGTCGGTGTCACTGCGCTGCGCGAGGGAGAAGAAGTGAGCGCGCGCCTCGTCCGGAAGGCTTGAACAGACCTCACGCGCGCAGAGGTCCACCCCAGAGGAGCGCGTGCAGCGGCCAGCTGAAAAAACGAACTGTGATGTTTACTATCAGAAAGAATTTTAAATATATTTCTTTTGGGGGGGGAACCCTGATAATTAGCTTTTTCAGGCAATATATCAAGAATATTTTATGTAAATGTAAATAAATAATTAAATACACACATCCAGCCGGGGAGATGTTACCTCACATCAGACCGGAGTGCAAGTGCAAGATGCGACACATCCACTCCCCTGGTGTGAACTTACAGGAAGACTGCTGAGAGATGTGTGATATCCGCGCACATGTCACAAGCCAGAAACTAAGAGATGGTGCTCAGTGATTGTAAAGTTCCTGTTTTTATGGTGCCATTACCCCCAAAATGGATTACACCATGGGTTTAACGTGTACATTCAGCTGTAACTCAACATAGAAGACAATCATACTGACACGCAGTCACAGTTCACGCTGAAGACCGAGTTGAGTCGGCGAAGGGAGCTGTTGGGTGACATGTGTAACATTTCTTCAAGTCTTTGTCTCCATCTAGCGGCGGTTCGGGGTAACTCCTGCAGCAGTTTGAGTTTCTTGGATTAGAAACAGGGTTGTAAAAAGTACCAAAAGGTCATACTTGAGTAAAAATGTTGAAGATATATCTGAGTATCTGATAATAAGATGTACTTGTAAGGAGCACTATTCAGTTTTGGGGAAGGATTTTTAATCAGAAGAGAAAGATTCTTCATTGCCTGATTATTTTGTTTGTATGCCTAAACAAATTGTATCAACATCAACATGGCTGAGTAAAGAAACTTTTTAAAGCTCAATGTACTTTCATACTGTTTTACTTTGTTTATAAGTGGTGGACCCTGCCACCTTTCTGGCTTCAAGTGTTCTGGGGATCTTTTTTTCCACTGAGAGCAGCTTGTTCATTCAGTTATGAAAAGATAAATACTTCTGAGTTTGTATTATTACCTCATTAATATCTACATTCTGAGTTTGAATTTCTTCTCCAGAACTACATAGTGCCCCTTTAAAGTCACTCATTTGAATAGGACTGTTTGAATATCTGACACTAGACTGCACTTAATTATCAAAAATATAAGCAAAAGTTTATTACACATATTTACATCATATGTACATATTGTATTCTATGAGTTGACCAATTTTGGGATACATTATTCAACATTTTTCTGATTATTGGAACCAGCGTTAATTTTTGTTGTTTGAGTGGAGTGGAGTAAGTGGAGTGGAACAAAAAGTAAAGCATTTTCTTCAAAATCTAGTGAAGTGGAAGGATAAAGTAGCAGAAAAGTGAAATACTCAAGTACGTCAGAATTATACATTAGTCCAGAAATACACATACCTTCCATCAACGACTGTAAACAAAAGGGAAACTTCTCAAAAAATATACACATTATTTTAGCCATCATATCAAAACACAAAGTACATCCCAAAGGAATGTTTTGTTTTCCAGTCAATCAGCAATTCCAAACACACAAAACTCAGTTTTAATTTTGATAACAAAGTAACTTTTTATTGTATATAAAAATACAAGTTATTTTGTCTTTTTTAATGTCAGCCTCTAGAAACACAGAGGGCTGAGGCATGAGTAGTCACGGTAGAGGGAACAGCAGTAGTCTGTCAGTTATCGGCCTGAACAGATGTGTCAAATAAAAAAAGTAAAATTCTGCAAAAGAAAAACACTTAAATGATGATGATTTAGTCATACTTGACCTGATTCTACCTTCATGTAGATATGTGTTTATGGGACAGAAACAGGCGCAAGATATTCAGAACAACACTTGAGGCTCAACTGGGGAAATCTAACCTGATCAGCATCAGTGCAAAATAAGTAACACATTTTAAATGTCATATATCGCAAAGCAGCATCAAAACAACACTGAAACATAAGATATGCATATACAAACATTCACTGTAGTGTGTGCATGTGTGTCTGTGTTATGTAATGCATTAGGCTGTGTTAAGTCACAGCTGGCTCAGCATCTGCATTAAAGTGTGTGATCGAGTGTGTCATCTCATGTAATGTGTGATGGCTCGTAAGGTATAAAGAAGCGCTGCTTGTAGGCGGGCCTCCATCACTATCAGGTTTGCATGAACCTGCAAAAAACAACAAGAAAAGTATGTCATTACTTTCAGGTTATTAGGTGACAGTTTCAAATCCTCTCTGCAATGCTCCTTTCTCTTACGATATTTTTAAAAAGGAAGGAAAACGAGACGACACGCTTAAATGTCAAAGGACTCATTCTTTGTTAGGAGGGTGCCAAAGAGAGACGATATGTTAAAATATCATATGATTCATTCATTAAGGCTGAACAGACCAGGTCATGTGGCGTTCAAACTCGTTTGTACCTTTTCAGAGTGTCTGAAGTGTCTCCAGAAGGTGTGGTAAATGCGTGCCGTGGTCTGCTCGGGGTGACAGGCCATGGTTTTAACAAACACCTTGAGGGAGCGCTCCAACAGCACGTTCACGCTGCCGTAGTCGTAATCATCGTAGCTGCACCAGTGTAAGGATTAAAAGGTTAATGACACGGCAGAAATGAAAAAGAAACTTAACTGATGACGTGAGTGTGACACTTACCGTATCCCGTACAGACAGTGAATGTAGTTCCACAGAGCTTTTCTCAGTGTGTGGGTGTCTACGCCTTCATGCATTGCCATCCTGTGGTAGGTCAAGTTACTCACAATCTGCAGAGACATAGTTTCCTCTCATTACAATATAGTCGATCAAACTTTTCTCTATAGATTATGCACAAGAGAACAATTGAATCAGCTGGCTGCCAGACTGCCCACTTTAACGTTGTTGTGTTTGTACCCACATTCAAAATCTGGCATATTTATTTCCCTGTGTGTTGGCCATCTTTTTTTCTTTTTAATTGCTTGTGACTCCTTAAAAAGGCTGAAACTAACGATTTAGATTTATTTGACGATTACCTTCAGCATTAATTGATAAGTCTACAAATACATAAAAAAAAAAATAATCACAATTTCACAAGAGCCCAGAGTGATTCTTTAAGCTGTTCTTTTGTCAGTCCAACCAACAGACCAAAACCCAAAGACTCTTCATTAACTCTCATAAGTGAAAAAGGAAAGCAGCAAATTCTTAGATTTGACATTTTGCTTGAAAAACAACTGAGATGATTAATACATATATACACACATACATAGACACAAAGTATTATATACATATATTTAAAATAAATTACTTTGCGATTCATTTTCTTGCAATAGACTAGTCTCTTCATCGACTAGAACATTGTCTACCTACTTCGTACATTCCCAACATTCAATAAGAACATTCCCAAAACCATACAGCGTCTGCATTCCAGCAGCATAGGCTGAATGTAGTGCCAAAGGCCCAAAATGTAAAAAACACAGCTTACACTTAAACTGATGTATGTATTTTGTGTAAGACTTGTTTCGGGTGACTAAAATATGTCTTGCTGCTGGTACAGTTTCAGCAGTGCAAAGCCTTTCCTCATTCTGTTGCTGCACGCTGTTTCTCCACTATGGTAGTCAGGTGGCGGTCTTCTACTGCAGGTAACACACTGACAAGCGATAAGTACCTCATACAACCCCACATCAAAAGACTCAAACTATTCTTTTAAACTCCATGGAGCAGATAGACCTGCCATGTCATCCACACATTAGTCTTGTTCAGTTTTGTTTTTCAAATCAGTTTACTTATCCCAGGTTAAAGGTGAGTGTACCTGGAATTTTTCATCCAGGAGCTGACCCATGTCTGGCAGTAATCTGTTGACCAGAGAGAAGCCGTGGTCCTCCCATGAGTAGTCCTGCACACGTCAGACAAACACAGACAGGTCAGTGAAACTTAGTGCAAACAGTTGACAGGCAACATGCCCTGTAAAAGTGTGAAAAAACACGAGTGTTGGTGTCTAAAAATATAAGCGAGGGCTCCAAACTACCTGGGCTCTCATGGTGGGCGGTGCCTGCTCTCCTCTGGGGGCAAAGTCCTCATATCTGAACTCTGGATCCTCCACCAGACGCAGAACCAGTTCCGGCGGTGCTCCCCGCACCACCGCTAAAAACAAACAACCATGAGGAAGTAGTGTGTAAACATATGTCAGCCAAGTGAATAACAGTGTGCTGCACATGATAAACAGGTATCTGTTTACCTGTTGGTATGCTCTCGCTCCTCTCCCTCTCAAACCGAGTAACCATCTCCTCCTGTGTGCACTCCTCCTCCTCCTGCTGCTGCTGCAGCTCCACCATCCTCTTCATCAACACCTCCACCTCCATCGCTCCATCAACCAGCTGGAGAAGAGAAACAAAGAAAAAGGTTTGGGGCACTTACTTTGTTTTCAACCCTATATCAACAATGTGAATTGTGCTATGTCTTCTATTGTTACAAAACCGGTGTGACTAGTGAAACTAAGCAGGAGGGACCCCATTTCCTCTTTGTTCTCCTACTCTTGACATAGTTACATTTACAACTGTCATACCTGTGGTGAAAAACACCTGTTCGACTCACCTCTTGCCTGCCGTCCTCGTGGGCGGGACTATGAGGGCTGCGATGCAGGTGGCTGGGTGATGGAGGTTGGAAGGTATAACCTCCAATGTGGTCGGGTTCCGGGTTTAGGCCGCAGCCCCACACAAAGGAGGAGAGAGAGTGAGCCTGCGCCATCAGGACCACAGCGTGTATGAGTTCAGCCAATGACCAGCGAGGCTCTGCGCCGGGACACACCAGCTCCTGCAGGGCAGAGGGGGCAGGTGTTAACTTTAATACAGTAGGTTTGTTTGTGGGCAATGTTTGCTGGTTAGGGGCTGCCCCTTTTGAAATGTTGCTTAGATATTCATGTTCGCCTCAGGATGACTTGTAATGACTTTGGCCATCCTTCATGTTTCATAAAGCACCATCATCAGGTCAAGAAGGAGTCCCCTACTTTGGTTTTGTGTTGTCAAAAATATTTATTTATCCATACAAAAATCAATTATTAATATTTGAAATGGATTCATTTTCTGCAGTATCAATACAGTGGTATAAACTGTGCTTTGTGACTTTCTTCCGTCCTCATCACCTGTCTCGTTCATTCCGTTTAGGTCACAGTGCTAACTCATGGTTTTGAAAGATGGAAAGTGCAGAACGCCTGTATCCAGTTTCAGCTGACAAAGAAAACCGCAGGAGTGCTGTCTGGAAATGCTTTGCATTTGAGGCAAATGAACACGTTAAGGCAAACAATCCAAGCATGTCCAAATGCAAGCCATGCTACAGACCAGAGCTAACAAAAAGTCGCTAAAACACCTGAAGGACACACTGCCTGTACTCTATAAAGAAGAAGAGGTTGGTGACAGCTTCTTCCCTAGAGTCTTGACCATGGTATCAATCTTTTTGAAGTGATAGTATCAAAGCCAGAACTTCCAATATCATGACGACATTTCTTTAGTTTATGAACAAATACCTGTAGTTGATGATGTTCTCATCTGCCTCAGTGGCACTACAATAAAATAAATGTTTAGTACTACTGAGCATCCTTTAGCATGTTTACATAATAAGATGGCAAACATTATACCCATTGAACACCATGGTTGTAATTGCAAACTGTTTTAGCACACTGGAATTAGCATTGAGCTGTGAGCAGCTTAGTCTGACCCTAACTCTAACCCTTATCCTGGAAACTCATTCATTATCTACCATCTCAAACCCTAACCCACATGCTGATGGAAAATCAGGTGAAGTTTCATAGTCCACAAAACATTTCTGGAGCTTCAGAGCAAAACAGCGTTGCAGCATTCTCCTAAACTACTAAAGCAGGACTTGTTTTAAATGTAAAAAAGCAATCATTAAAAAAGAAAATAGAAAAGACTCCTTAAAATTCGTCTGGCATAATCCAAGTAACTGGAAGTCCTAAATTGATTTGACATTATTTACACCATCAAGGATGTGCACCCATGTCAGACATAGTGCACACTAACACTTTTAGCTCAGCAGCTATAGTGAAGATTTTGGCTTTAAAAAGGGTGCTAATAACCTTTTTGCAAATCAATTTCAGATCTCAAGGCTTCCAAAGACACTGGACACCCTTTTTATGTTAACAAGCCCATTTACTTCACTTGTTTTGAAGAATCCTGCAACACTTGTTTGCTGTGAAGCTGCAGAAATGTTCTGTGGACGATGAAACTTCACATCTGGCACATAGGTGTAAGGAGATAATGACTAAATTTGAAATTTTTGGGTGATGTGGGTGAAATTGGTGTCTATTTACACAGGGAGAGGTGAGTGAGTCAATGAGGCAGAAATTTCAGATACAGTCTAAGTCAGTAATCAACAGTATCAAATGATATCAGTATGATATGATGACAGACTCAGAGCAGAAGAGAGAGCAGAGAGACAGGGCGTGAGTGGGTGTTGTGTCTGACCTGGATGTGCTGCTGTGTGATGAGCCAGGGTCTGTGTGCCAGCAGCCTGTTGAGTGTTTGCAGACTGCGGAGTTTGGTTGGAGCGTGCTCGAGACCACTCAGCCAGCTTTCCTCCCCTCCAGCCTCCAGGAAGCCAGCACTGTGCTGCTGCACCAGGTACGAGCAGTGGTGTCGAGCTGCAGCCTGTGAAACATCAGGGAGGAAAGAAGCATGCCATCCCATTCATTAAAAAACGAAAGCTCAGTCAATTCTTTGTGGATTACAACTATATAATGCATAAAACCGTCTGTGTTCATATGGGGTTCAAAGGTTAAAGCAACACAACTAAACTTCTCCATCAGGAGATCATTTTGAGTCTAATGAAATGCCATTTCTGAAGTGAAAGGGCAGCAAATGTGATGTATATATGAGAGATGAGAGTCGTTAAATATTTATGAGGATCACAGTATTTGGCAGACCTGTTAGTGGCACGCAATGATACAGTAGCTGGATAATCCTCTGGAAGAGATTGACCTGCCAAGTCCATTTTGCATCTGTCCTATTTAAAGCAAAGTAAAGCTAGTTCAATTTTTACTCCTTTTTCGGTTCCTTCAACCCAAAATCTCTTATTTCCTAACGCTTTAGCGCAATGTTTGCCATATGCAAATATGCATATTTGTGTGATAGTTAACTTTTAATTACTGCAGCATCCATCTAATTTAGCTGTGTCCACCCAGCTGCAGCTCTGTGAAATGTACTGCTGGAAATGTAGAAAAGCAGAAGTGTAATGATATCACTTCACTCAGAGGGCCACTTCAGCCAACGCGCCAGTCTGAATGTATTAGTTTATTGTTCACGACGGCTGAACTGACTGGAACTGTAAAAACTGTGGGCAGCAGTGGAAACAGCATTGCAGCAATATCATTACAACTGTTGAACAGTAATACTGGCCGTGTCCAACTGCTAGAGAAGGCAGGTTTAATGACATCGACATGAAGCCAAAAATATTAGATGTGTGTACGAAAAGAAAGAAAACACTAAAAACACTTTTCCACTGTTGACTCGATGACAAAAAGAGGAAATAATAGCTGCAGCGCTGCCTTAATTTGAATGTGGTGTTTATTAGTCATGCAATATCACGCAGAAATGTTGAAAGAATAGACTATACATGTAGCCTTACACTGACAAAAGGCTTTAGAGCATTTAAACACATGTTTAAGCATGGTCACTACTGCTTAAACACTTTGATTAAGGCTTATGAATTACATCAGAAGTTGGTGTTGTTTTTTTTATATGAAGATTTAACCTGCAGTTACATGGCTTGCAGCCCTGAGCTCTCTGCATCATAACAGAAATATAGCCACAAGTAATTTCCTCTGTTGATGGCAAAGGACAATTTAATGTGTACCAATATTGATTTGACTTAGTTTTATTCACCTGGTCTATCATGGGTTGAACAAATCCAATAGTAAACATTTAGGGAACATTTTAAATACTATTTTACACCTGTTTTTTTTACATCAGTCATGACGTGGGAGAAAATTGTATGAGGAAGCAAAAATATTACAGAAGCTAGAAGCAACTTCAGAGAATAATACACTAATCATTGTAACAATGTACCTGCAGCACATTATGTACTTATGTACTATTCCATGAATTTGTTTTGTTGAAAAACCAAACTTAGACAACAAAACACTTTTAAAAAAATGAGCTACAGGCTACCCAACTATAGTTAGTCAACAAAAGACTAATACCTCATAGGGAGCTGATCACACACAAGAACACGCAATTATGTCCTCAACAAAAGCAGTCTTGGTTCCATAATTTCTTTTCATTTAAAAGTGTATTGCTCCTAGACATTTGCTTCATTACACTCTATTAAACAGTGCTTTAGTTTACTTTGGTTTAGGTTGTACAAGATAACCAAAGAAACTTTGGTAATCATCAGACAATGTAAACTACTCAAGCTGATGTCAATGACAATGGGCACATGGTTCATTGCCCTTACAGATGCTTAATGGAGATCTTTCAGAAACTGCTGACATTTTTTTCCCCCACTTAATTGCACAATTGCAGACGGATCATTCGTCTTTCTATTAGTGTCTGTTTAAGATAGAAAGTGTCAATTCACTTGTACATGAGGCCATTCCTGTAGTGACTGAGTTGATCTAATGTTCTGACAGTTCTGATGACTAATCGAAAGTCATATATTATTGGTTTCTTACCATGACTGCAATGTAATGTCTCCAGTGACGGGGCAAGGGGCCATCCACCTCCAACAAAGCATGCTGGGTCTTGAGGAAGCAGCTGAGGTAAGCAGGGTGCAGCGCCATCACCATGGTGATGTGGTCCACGCGACCCAATGAGAGAAAAGATTCGATAAGGATGTCTTGGTCAGGCCCTTCTTTCAACATCTGAAGAGGAAGAACAAGACTTAATGTGTGTTTGAAACGGACAACTGATTCCCTAACAACTTAACTACAAATACATTTTTACCATGCTTGAGGACACACTGAAAAAGTTCCTGTTATAGCCAGACATGAGCAAGCCTGGAGAGCTGATAAAACACTCCCACTTTCTCCAGTGGAAAAAACTGGAGTGACTCACATATGAAATCAGCATTTGCAGTCATCAGCTTTGGCAACACTTGTCTGGTGTTGCTCCTCTTGATGACATGAAGCAACAGGCACTACAATGTTGCAGCAGAAGAGTTAGCTACCCTGCTAATACTAGCACTGACTTAGGAAATTTCCAACACCCTTCACAAGTACACTGATTTGACCGTTTATCTAGAAGCCAGGCAGTGGTATCATGATACTGGGATTTCTAACTTTGCTTAATTATCAAGGTGAGATGCCGTGTTTGATACCATGGGGGAAATGTGATGCAACATTGAGTGTTTTTAGATTTTTATTTAAAGATACATCTAACAAGACTTGTGTACCGTGTGTTGAGCACGACAGTATACAAGTTAGATTACTTCTGGCCATAGTCAGAAGTCCTCTTTACATTTGTCAGCAAATGTCATACACACCTCTTTTGCAGGGATAAAGGCACTTGGACCTGATGCCAGAGATCGAGGGACTTCAACTCCTTGCTCCTAGTTTTGAGAAGAGGACAACAGAGAATTAGGTCAATCATACAGCAAAGTAATGATTAATTTCATTTCTGAATAACCTCCCAATTATGTTTTTGATCATTCAATCTCCACACAAAATATGTGACTTCAAATCAGAATCGAAAAAAGAAATGTGGGCAAACAGCTTGTCATCGAATCAGGTCTGTTTGTACCATGTGTGTAATATAGGGCTATGCTTAATATTGCAATATTTTTCGTTTATATTTCCATACACTATCTATATCTCAATACTTTGAATACTCCTCAAATGCACTTGAGAAATGCGAGGTATAGGAAATATCCCAACATTAGTAGACAAATACCTTGACATGGATAAAGTGACATTATTATTGTATTATAATATTATAATATTGGTACTTTCACAAAATTAAAACAATGAGATTGTTTCGTGCATAATCATCAGTAACGTGAATATACCAAGTGGGTTATAATGACAAGTATTAGAACAAATACAACAGTCTAAAATTACATCACCTTATCATAATGAAGCTAAAGCCGTGTCATGACATAGAAATATCCAAAATAAGACAAAAAAAAAGATGACATACAGGTTAATACACAATACTGATTCGTCTCCCAGCCCTTATAATAAAGCTAATTTGAAGATAAAACAGAATATCTGCAGGCCCCTTCAATCCCCTTGAACTTGACTCAGACCTACTTTGCCCGGAGCAGCTGTACTATATCTGGAAAGGCCCGTTTCATAACTTGCAGCCCATAAAAACTGTAACCAGACCATGCCTTAAACTCACCGACATTATCGGAGGACCAGCAGCACAACACCAAAAGCCACTTCTTGTTATATCCGACATTTAAAAAACTGAATATACGCCAAACACACAACACGCAGCTGGACTGTCATTTCTAGAAGCTGCAGTGGGCTGACAGCAGGCGGCTCGGGGGGTGTGACTACTTTGTTTTTCAGGGAACCGGGAGGGGGCGTGTCCGGACTGCCTGTTTGTGCACACCGCAGCTCGGTCTTGCATCACCTCCTGCAGTTCAATGTCTGATGAAATATCCAGAAATCTGGTCGAAAATGGTAATCAGCTGATAGCTAACTCAACTGCAAGATTACCACGGCTATTAATGAATCACTCATCTCATTTTGGGATTATGTAATAGTGAGCGATGATCATGCTCCTTAATATAATGTGAACTTCTGTCCTGTCATTAAGATATCTTGGTGTGAAATGATTGTTGAGTTAGTCGGATCTTTCTGTGCTCCTCCTGGACATGAAGCAGAAATGACTGAACACTTTCCCCAACATTACCTGTGCGGTCCGCAGCAGCTCGCTCGCTCTCCCTCGCACCTCCTGCAGTGGACACGACCGGGACAGCCGAAGTAGATGCAGCAGTGTTTCTTTACTCAGCCGTGCCGAGCCGCGCCGGTCCAGTCCTAAACGCACCATAACCCCTTGGCTCAGCTCCTCCAGAGCCGCCGCTCGCTCGTCCTCGTCCCTGCTGCACAGCCGTGATAAGCATTTCACACTCTGGCCAACGTCGGATTCTGTTTCGGACTGGTGGTGACATGAGTGGCCAGAACCGGACAATCGTCCCGGTGTTTTCTCTCCATTAGCCTGGCCGTTAAAGCCTGCTACGGGATTATTGGCCATCGCTTGTGTTGGTCCAGAAACACTTCGAACTCCCCCGGGGGTTAACCCACCGAACGTTAGCTGTAAGCTAAAGTATTTACCTCACCGTTACGTTGGCCTGACGCACACGCAGTTTCTTCTGAATTGTTGAATACTAGAGTCGTCCTGTGTCTGCCGTCGTTCACTGCGCAACCATCTGTCCCACAAATCATTAACGCCGACGGGCCACCTGCAAAGCTTTCTCCCAGCCGGCTCTCTGGCCGTAAACAGCCTGCTGCCGGTTAGCTCGCTAAACTAGCCTAGCTGCTGTTAGCAGATGCTGCAAACTCTTTTAAACGGCGTATTTGACGATGACTCGGTGATAATAAAAAAAACACGAAGAGCCAGCGGTTTGTGTTTGGACTGGACTGGACTCCCAGACCAGAGCACAGTGTAGTTTAGGTATAAGATAGTCTTTCATGAGGAACCAAGGGACATGTTCAGACTTCTTTCGCTGGTTTCGTTCAGCTGGAGAGCTCTTTTCCAGTTACGTGTTACGTCATCACGACGCGTGCGAAGCTGATGAAGAGAACTACAGCACATTCATTTTCTCATGTTAGTTTTCTACAGTTACGCACCATTTAACAAACTTTAGCTTTTTTAACTAATAGGACTTTGGTGACTTCTGGCCCTCTATCATTTATTGATGAGTTACTGGCTGTATATGACATTTCTTTTTATAAACGTGTAGGGTTTTTTTGCATTTAAAAGCTTATTGCATTACCACTTTATGATAAAACTAAAACTTAATAGAAAAATAATAAAATATACAAACGGTTATACCCGTATGTTTATCAAATTCAATTTAAATGTTCTGGTTTAGATAACTAGTTTTGTATTTATTCTTATTCAGGGGTTTAAATAACTAATCACAGCTGCTCAAATTACTTTTTTAAGTCTGTAACTTTACTCCTACTCCTATGCATTACACCATGTAATCTAATTAGTTACTTGATTTTACTTAAGCATCATAACCAATCATTAACCAATTAATTACATAAACTATACAATGTCAAGAAAACACCCATCATTCTCACCACTGCCTGAGGCAATGACCTTACTTGCTCCATCTCCATTTTATAATATGAAACAGCAAGTGATGTGTTAATGCTTGTTGAAAAAAAATAAACAATACAAAAGTAAGGACTACCTTGATCATTTTATGTCAGTCGAATAAGTAATCAATGTCATTTTCTGCAATTCTTTCTGGACAGCCAACCCCACAATTCCTCACTAGAATTTATATCCACATTTTTTGCATTTCATAAAATGAATGCAGATGAAGTTATGATAAAGTTGCCCTTACAAGGGGTGCTGTTGAGAACATTTTTGACAATAAATTAAAACTGTAACCATTTTGCTGGGCACGCCGGACTGTGTCCTTGTGATCCTCGCAGCCCACATTGTGAAGCCAAACACCAGGGGAACATTCTGGGTAATTTGTATACTTATTTATATTTAATCATCAACATAAATGGCGTATTAGTAAGAAATTCTTTGTGTCCATGTGTGCATTTGTGTCTGTAAGGTTAATCTGGCATACAATTGCTTCACAGTTTATAATAAGTACTTCCTGAATCACCTTTATTTAGGAAAATAAAAAAACATCACTGATATACCCTTATTATCAGACATATCTTATATTAAATTACCTGTAATTGTATATATATAGATATATATACATATATATCTCAGATACCTTTGTGTGGAGGTAAGAGAAGAAAGATGAAGCCTTCATATGTGAAAGGATAGAGAGGGAAAGATGACAGTGACAGATATAATCAGACAGACAAGTGGGGGTGATGTGCTGCTCCATTTGACATGACAAGGCAGACTCGATGGGGGTTTGGGGAAATTCAACATTGTGGCAGCAACAAAGAAAAACCCTTCAATATACCGTTTCCCTATGAGGGAAGACTTTTATTAACAAACACACAGGCTGGCTATGGAGGATGACCTTCGGAGCACACGCACACACACACAAAGGCATGGTCCCCATGGCAACCGGCGCTTCGTGTCCCAGGAGACCCAAGGGTGGAAGAGGTAAGACGGAGAGAGGAGGGGGCAGAGGCAGTTTGGGAGAGCTCAGAAGACAAGCAGAGGTCAGGGTTCACACACACACACACAGGCTCCTCTTCAGTATTTTACAGGAAGTTAAGACTGTTTGTGTGTGTGGTTGTGTGTGTACGTGGGTGTGTGTGTGCAGATGATTGAGGGAGAGTTGGATGCGAGTCCTCAGACAATTTTGTTCTCCAGCAGAGCGATCCTCTTCGACATACTTTCTAGTAAGATTTTGTCAAGGACAGCAACAATGAAGACAAACAACCAGACAGAAAATATGATTACGACATTAAAACCCCCCCAACAGACGTCATATTCTCACATCATTTCACCTGAAGTCAAGGATATATTTTTTCGTTAGTGCCTGTAGGGCATCTTCTACTTTCTTTTGGAACTTTACAAGGGAGTCGCATTCACATGGGTCCTCCTCTGTGGAAACATAAGGCACAAGTTCAAGTTGTGAGTTATTGTACAGTGAAGTAACAGGTAATAACACCAGCATTTTCTATTTAATCATTATGTGTGACCTTGACAGATGTTAATCTGCAACTTCTTGGCGATCTGGGTCATCGTCTTGAAGTCGGCTGTGTAGAAGTAGTGCTCTCCAGTTGGCTCAGAGGCGATCTCTTTCAGCTCGTCCTCCACTGCGTTGCCAACTCCAACAGCGTACATCTTGAAACCTGTGGCATTAAAACAGACAGGTTCACCCTTATCTGACTTGTAAAAGTAGGCTTTGTATTGCATCTACTTCTACCATAGTAAATGTAATCTCTCTTCTCCCTCTCACCGTGCTCCTTGGCCTTCTTGGCAGCATCTCCGATGTAGTCCTGACTGCGTCCATCAGTGAAGACAATGCCCACCTTGGTGACTCCAGGCCGGGCACCCTGACCGGCGCTGAAGCTGTTGTCTATCAGATGGCGGAGAGCCTGGCCTGTCATGGTTCCCCTCTCCATGTAGGCCATCTTCTTCACAGCGTCCTTCAGGTCTTTCTTGTTGTTGTAGCGGCCCAGGGGGAACTCCTGCAGTAAAGAGACAGAAACATCATGTTAATACATATGAAAAAGAAGCTCATTTTACGTGAAACTTGATGCCAAACAGACCTGTCTGACTGAGCTGGAGTACTGCACCAGTCCAACATGGGCCTTGCTGTCAGAAACGTCCAGTTTGTCGATGATCTGGTTGATCCACTTCTTGACCAGCTCAAAGTTCTCAGGACGGACGCTCTTAGAGCCATCGATCAGAAACACCACATCTGTCGCAGAGTTGCTGCAAGCTGGTGATGTCAGACACACAACAATGCGCATTACTCCAGGAGCACAGTGACCTCGCTTGGACGAATACCTTCATACACAGACACTCACCGCTGCAGCTGCGACCATCGTCCATGAGGGTAAAGCCGTCTTTGCAGGCACACTTGTATGATCCGGGGCTGCTGATGCATACCTGCTCGCAGTCATGATCCCCAGTGGCGCACAGGTCCGACACTGTGTGTGTGTGTGCATGCAGAACACACACGTACACACAGTAGAGTATATGTTGAGGCATACACACACAGGAGGGAGGGTGATTGGGGTTAGGGGGAGAGAATGAAACTATGTCAGTTTGGGAAATTCTAGCATTGATTTCTTTTAATGATCCACTGTGACCTGCGCCGACCTGAACAGTTTTTAATATGAAGATGTTGCATGAATCCAGTGGATCCTTAAAACAAACAGGTGGAAAAGATTGGAGAAGCCTCAAATGAACAAGATCTGTTTGTCTGTTTCTAAACGTGGCTCATCCAATAACAATCCAACACTGCGATCATGCAGCTCTGCCCTTGGACAAGGAGCATCTGCACCGAGATTGGCTGCTGCAGACTGAGTGGCTGACAGCAGTCAAAACTGCTGCAGAGTGGGGAGAGCCAAGGGGCATTACTAATTAGAAGTTTAATGATTGTCACTAATGAATCTGTAATTACAGTGAGATCAGTCTCGCCTCTCGGTTATGTGAGAGTTGACTGAAGAACAGGAGCGAATTTCCTTCCAGAAGGTTGTTCCTGCCCTATTGTCCTCGTGCACTGGGAATATTTAGTTTGAATTAATATACTGTAGTGTTGTTGAGGTAGGGAGAGGACAAAAGGGAGGGAACAATATATTGGAATGAAAAGATAACAGTCCCGACACCTTACCCTTAACAGACAGCTGTCTCCACAGGCATGAAGGCGGCGGACAAACACGACAAACCCACCCTGACAGTATTTCTTTTCAACCATCACTGTCTGTTCCCATACCTAAATTTAACCAATAAAGCCCTCATCTTTCCTCCTTTTATCTTACCACAGAAGGCCTCCTGGAACTTCTTGGTGAGCTTCTCGATGACACTGTAGCTCTCCACGTAGTCCACGTGGTCGTCCAGAGGTTCGCTGGCCATCTGCTTCAGGGTGCTCATGTCAACACGTCCCACACCGATGGCAAAAATCTCAATGCCAGCATCCCGAGCACGCTGGGCCACATCCTTCACATTGTCCTGCGGACGCCCGTCTGTCACGATAATGGCAACCTGTGATGAAAGATTAGCAAAGTTAGAAAAAAAAAACAATGACCAGAATTGTTAAATATATTGCATTTCATGTGTTAATGCATGTCTGACCTTGCTGATGTCAGGAGACTTGACGCGAGCGCCCTCGGCTTCACTGAAGGCCACGTTCAGGGCAAACTGGATAGACAGACCAGTCATGGTTCCAGTGGATAGGGGCTCAATCTTGGTCACGGCCTTAATCAGTCCAGCTTTGGTCTTGTGTGTCTTCAATGACACCTACAGTTGCATAAAAGCACATTTAGTGATATTAATGGTTTGACATATCAATTGAAACTTCACTGGTGAACTCTAGCTGAGACTCTTACCTCATTCTTGACACGGCTGGCGTAGTTGACAACTCCGACACGAGTGGCGTTGGGTCCAACATCCAGCCCCTCAATGACCTTTGCCAGGAAGACCTTTACCTGCTCAAACTCAGAAGGGCGAACGCTACGGCTGCTGTCGATGATGAACACGATGTCTGTGGGACGAGTTTTGCACAAACCTGCCGCTACACATGAAGACACAGAAAAGACATTATTATGATTAATTTCCTTTTAGTTTCCATAACAACTACATGTGCAAAAAAAAACCCACAGATAAAGCTGACGGATAAGGGAGAAAAGGGGGAAGTGGGAGGAGCATGGGAAGGGCGAAGGTATTGAGTGGAAAAGGGAGGGTGGAGGCGATGGAAGCTGGTGAGAAAGTGGGAGGAAACTGAAAAACAGGATGCAGGGAGGAGAGAGGTGAGGCTGGAGGGAGAGATGGAGGAATGCTTGGCTAGAAAAACAAGGATGAAGGAAAGAGAAAAATCTTACAAAAAGCCACTTAAAATATGTTTATCATCATTTTAAAAGAGTACATCTAAGATCATAATATTTATACATTAATGTCAGTATAACGACTTAAGACGGAGAAAGGTGGTTGAAAACTGTGTTAAAAAGTATACTGCAGAATTTTTGTCAAAACTACACATTACAAATATAACTATTGATGCCGTGTGTGTGTGTGTGTGTGTGTGTGTGTGTATGTATGTTACCCCTATGTGAAAAAGGAGCAGAAAACTTTCTGTGATAGTGTGTGGTAATAATAAACAGAGACTGTTAACAAAAGGGAGGATGTGTTGGGTTTTCAGGCATTTGTGGTCTATATTAATTAACTGTGGCTAAAACGTCCAGAGTCTGTTTAACATCACCGATCTCCCTTCACACCCTTCACCTCTCTCCCTCCCTCCAGTTTTTCTTCCAACCAACATCTCCATCACTCTCTCTCTCTCTCTCTCTCTCACACACACTAACACACACACAAACACACTCATACACAGAGTACCAACTGCCACGCTACCTCCTGTAAGTCATCCAAATTGTGCATGTACACCCTCCAACCACCAGCAGCCACACAATAAACACTGTTGTCTTTTATACTGACGGACTAATCACTCGAAACCAATCACTTATCAATAACTGTCCAAAAACACTGAAAATTCAATTCAAAATGATGTGGAATTAAACACTAAATATTTAATAATATCACAGTACTGAAAAAATTTATGAAATTTAATTTCAAAGTAAAATGTGATTGAGTTCAGTAAAAACATCTTTTTAATTTCTCTCCTTCACTTCTGATACCTCTGGGAGTTTATATCACATGCATCTCACACACATCATACAACTAAGGATATACTGAGAGTGAGTGACAAGCATCATAAGAATTAAACTTGAGATCAAACTTTTAGTGGACTATTCCCCTAAAATGTACTTATCTAGCTTAATTGTGGTATCTATTCTGAAGTTTACAGTTCAAAGATGATCAGACTGATATACAGATATCAGATATCACTCTATCACATACTGGAGTTGGGGTAAGCTTCAAAGGTTAAAGGTCGTCAGTCTCACCCATGGCGGCGGCAGTGCGGAGGTCCACGGCAGTGGTGGCTTGAGCCCCGATGAGGCCGAGCAGCAGCAGGAACAACGGTGGGGTAGGCGTCATGGCGACAGCGACAGAAGGGGTAAATGCAGGGGTCCGAGTGTGTCCGCAGACGGTCCTAGAGTTAGAAGCCAGAAAGGAGACAGAGCAGGGCGAAGGGAGTTCCAGGCAAGGGGGACGGCCACAAAGTGAGACTGAGTGACTCTGAGCTGCAGGTTATCAATGCAAGTGCTTCACATGAGTCTGCCCACAGACAGGCCCCCTCTGTAGCAGTGTGTGTGTGTGTGTGTGTGAAAATGGGTGTGTGTCTGTGGGAAAGAGAGGGAAATACCTGCTTGGGGAGGAACTAAAATGGTGGGCATGGAAAGACAAACACACCTTGATATGGCTAGGATGGACAGGTATGTGTGTGTGTGTGTGTGTGTGTGCGCGCGAATAGTAAAATTTGTGTGTGTGCTCCAGCACCTGAGTGTGTACAGTATGTATGTGTGTCTGGCTGGGGGTACAGGAGCGGCTGGGGTTTGGTGCAGAGTGAGCGCGCGCCAACGCAGCCGCCCCAGGTTGGATTTGGCCAAAGCTCAAATAAACACCAACATGAATTCCTCTTTTCTCCCCGTGTTCCCTCGTATAGCAAACACACATTTATGGTGCGGAAGTGAAGGAGAGCCGCCGTACACAGCCTACAGTGTTCCCGCCACTCTGCACGTCGGGATGTGTGTGCGCATTTTTGCATAAGTATGCATTTTTCTGTATAACCTGGAGCGTACGAGCCAATTCAAGTTCAGCTCAGTTCAGTTTGTAACATTTTCTGTTTTTCTGTCGCTTTTCTCCCCTCCATCCCTCATCCCTCCTGCTTTGCGTTTTTGTGGATTTCTAAAGCCTCAGACTTTAATTTAATATACTGAGATCAATTCTACCACAGGAAAGATCACAGAAACATAAAAATAGAAGGTAAATATTGCAAACCTGCCCAAAATCTATATCCTCCTTTCACACGGACTCTTCTTCTCACCTCCTTCTCCACTGTCAGGTAGGCAGCGGGGCCCAGTGGAGTAAACACAGTAGAAAAACACACTTTCATCAACGTGCTCACATACACATCCTTAATCTCTCCATAGAGTCCACATACAGGCCCACATAGAGACCCCTCTTTTCCCTCCAACATCCCGCTCCACCCGACCCAACCCTGCATTCCTCTACACCTCCCCTTCCTCCATCCACACACTCGACCTGAACAAGCCACGATTGAGGGGGTAGTCTGGGAGGGGAAGAGGAGTTGGGGCTCAGGCTGTACAGTAACTAGCCAGACATATTTCCTACTGAACTGAACAAGCCGTAAAATCAACAGAGAGAGTGTGTGTGTATGTGTGTGTGTGTGTGTGTGTGTGCCTGCATGTGTTATGGTGGTGTTGGTTTGGAGATCAAAGATGTTATTCCTGGACAGTGTGTCATCTCTGGGAATTTGGTTTATAAGACAACATATGCATATTCATGCAAACACACAGACATACAGTGGATTTACACACACGCACACGCAAACGGGTTATGTAACAGCGTCTGCTTGGCATGCAGGACAAACATAAACATAAGCAGGTAGCTTGATGAGCTGTACCTGCATCCATCAGCATCTGTGATTATATTTCACAACGCCATAAAATTCAGTCATTTTTCATCCCGTGTGTTTACATATGATTAGTCTCACAGTAACAGAGGGGGACTGTTGAGACGTGGGCGTCAAACTTTGGGGCCCGACAACTGTCTAAACAAATAAAAATGATAAACTACTGTGTGTTTTTAATGTGCTATCAAAAGAAATAGAAGTTTCTAATACATTCTTTCCCAAAAAGATTCCTCCTCATCATTTAGTCAACAAAATGTTAGAAAATAATCAAAAATTACCTGAAATAATTTCCTAGACTTCAGCAAGACATTGTAAAATTTGACAACCAAAAGATATTTACTTTTGATAAATAGTGAATCAAGTCAATTTTCAACAGAAGATTCCCAGCATTTACTGATTCCAGGCTTTCATATTTGATTTCTTTCTTGTTTTCTTAGTCCTCTATGATAGTTAATGAGTAGTTAGTAGTTAGTTAATTGGATACATTTGGGTTTAGACTGATGGTATGACAAAACAAGCTATTTAGTGACCTCACCATGACCTCCTTCCTCCTTCTTTCTCCTGACTCTGACATTATATTGATCAAATGAATCACATAAATAATTAGCATATAAATAAATAATTGCAAAAATAGCATTAATTGCAGCCCCAGAGCAATTGATTATCAAGACTGTAGTTGTTTAATATCATCTTGGACTGACAAATCATCCAGTCCTAATATCATAAGTTTTAGCAGTAATCCAAAGTTTTCCTTTTACTCAGCTGTAAGGACACTGCCACATCAGATATTTACCATAACCACAGAAGGGCAGTTATTTTCTGTTTTACCCTCTCTCCACCATTTCCTTTCCAGTAGCAAAATATAAATCTAATATAAAGACAAGGCATATTTGCTTTTTTACCAAAAAAGGAAATGTTCCTGTAAGTCCTCCTTCACTGCCAACAGCCAAACCACCTCACGAAGCTTATTTTAGAGGATATTTATCACAATAGTACTGCCAGACCCATAGAGTAAATGGAAACACGTCTAAAACAAACAAACACCTCATCTCAGACACACTGCATGCCATTAGGCATTTTTATACAAGGCCACATTCAAATAACAGCACCTTCAGTAAACATGTTGACCATCAACATGGTTAGGCGAGATATTTTATCTCTGTCAAATCTGGACCGTCCACTGTTTGTCTTCAGTTTTACACAACATTTGAATAGTCAAAATCTATTAATTTTATCAAGCAAGTAGTTGTTTATCCCCCGCCACTTTCCACAGTGTTCCCTGTTTATTCCAAACCCAACACAAGTCTATTTGTTGTATCTTTTCAAACCAAACCACAAATCAACAACCTAATGGCAGCTGAACCAGAGAAGCAAAGGACTGGAGGATCTCCAAACCGTGTTTCAGCTTTGTTCCACAACAAACATTATCACTCTCAATCACTTAAATCAATAAATGTTATCCACTAATATCAATAAACTACAGTGCTTGACTGTATACAAGCAGCGTGTGTCAGCGTGTGTGCGTGTGTGCGCGTGCATACACTCAAAGGGTTTTGAAAGACCGCGAGAATTTCGTGTTCGACCACATCCATAAATATTGAAACAAGTTCCCTTTCTTCAAATCTCAGAATACTGAGTAAATATTGACATGGCAGGATCGGGGTGAACTGAAGCATCCCATACCTGTACTTTACACACTCTCACATATGCACATACATGCACAAACACACACGCTCTTGCTCGGCTGCTGCTGTGCTCAGAGCGCTCTCTGTTCACACCAGGGAAGTCCTGGAAAAATTAATAGCAAAGTTAAACTGACATGAAGCCCTCCTCAGTCACACCTGCCCCCCTCACCGACACATGAATCTAAAGAAAAAACTACACTGAGAGACACAAAATGAGAGGCTTCACCTATACATACATAAAAGTAAAATCCAGAGTGAAATCTTTGCTACCAAGTTTGAATAGAGCTCTCACACTCTGGGTTTCATTCCTGAAATGAATGTGTTGTGTGTGTTTCTCCATGCAAGAGAGTTTGACAAATTTCTGCCCTGCAAAATAAGTTTTTATGTGTGTGTGTATTTGTGTGTGTGTGTGTGTGTGTGTGTGTGTGTGTGTGTGTGTGTGTGTGTGTGTGTGTTTATACTGCACTCCTCCTGCCAACAGTAACAGCTCAGTAGCCAGTGAGCAGGAAGAGAGAGGTTCATTAAAAACCCAAATACAGCAGTTACATAACCAACAGTTCTGTTCATCCCAGAACCCCCCGTGCTATGAACACTCTCCTCCCTCATCCCCATCGTCTTCTCCCTCCCACGCCTGCTGGCAGAGCCCACCCATCATCCTCTCCTCCTCCCATAGCAACAGCTCATCTCAGCTCTCCTCCCTCATTCCCAGACCAACACACTGCCTCACTCCTCCGTCTCCCCCTCCTCCCCGCCTTTATGTGCTCCCCTGGTCCCTTCCACCTCCTCCTCGCTCTCATCAAACGCTTCCTTCTCTTACTCCCACATCATCATCATCCAAGCTTAACTTCAAACTTTACTTCTACATACGGCAGGACTACGAACCAGGAATATTAACTATAGTTAAAACAAGAAACTTTTTGTTTTACTTTCACCACTGAGGGCAAAAAAATGACACGCTGGTCCCTTGACGTCTTTTCTAGTCTCAGGAAAACTCCTTCAGCTCTTTCAGGGGCGGAGTTTCATACAGGGATTTGGTTTCCTCAAGCCCTTTTGACTGACTTGCATACTAAGAACAAACAGACCGGAATGTGCAGTAAGTGTGTGAACACAGCAGATGGCAACACAGATTAAGGATTTGGGCTGCATCAGTGATTGTCTGGGATACCTCTACCCTAGAAACCACTCCGCCCTCCTTCTCCACCATCGGATTAGTGCGTTATCACACATTATCTCTCTCTCTTCCCCCCCCCCCCCGACTGAGGCTGACAAACATGCTGTTTAATCAAACACAGCATGCAGTCATCTCACATGAAGGAACAGCACCCACTTAAGGCATAAAGGCCTATAAACAGAACATCTCTGTCGAATCAGAGGTTCCCAACACTCATCTGTGATCCATTACCAGGCCCTGGAACATTTGCTGATGTGCCGCAAGGAACAGACGATAAAATGAACAGACTGAATTATAATCATATAACACTGGAGATTATAACAGTCTATATTTGAATCTCCCTTGTGATTAATAAAGTGCCTATTTGTGCAGTAATTTTCATGAACAAAAGTGATTTGTATAGTTGTTTATAGTGTTCCTGAGATCTATCTGTAGTTTTAACTTATTAAGTAAACAAGTTAGGTTTCTGGGTAACACTTTATAAGTTAACTGTAAAATGAAAACTCATCTACTATTTACTCACCCTCATGTTGACAGAAGAAAAGCCAGTTAAAGTTTCATATTCCACAAAACATTTCTGGGACTTCCAGCATTCTCCTAAACATCTAAAGTAGATGGGGACTTTTTTTTAAATGTAAAATAACAACTGAAGAATATAAAACGGCTCCATACAGCTCATCCAGTGTAATCCAAGTCTCCAGAAGCCCCAAGATCCAAAGTTTATTTGAAAAGGTTTTGTTTACAACCTTTTAAAGCCAAAATTGTCATTGTAGCTGCTACGCTAAAAGTGTTAATGTTCACCCTGTATTAAGGGTGTAAATAATGTCTTTTTAATTCAGTTTGTTTTCTCCAGTATTCTGGAGACTTGTTTTATGACAGACGCAGTATTTGGATTTTAAAACAAGTCCCCATCTACTTCAGTTACTCAGGAGAATGCTGTGTAACTGTTTTGCTGTGAAGCTCCAGACATTTTGTGAACTCAGCATTAATAAGCTCATAAGATCATAGAATAAATTCAAAAAATATATAATCTGCTGCTACAAGGACAATATTTTTCAACAATTATAACTTCTGTCAAGATATATTTAAAAGTATCTTTAAATTATCATAACTGTGTTTTTACATCAGCCTCTACTTGTGGAGGAGATTACAACTACATTAGAGTGTTTTATAACCCATTAATAAATGTTTATTTACATGGGAAATGCTAAGCAGTTTTCTGTTAAGTAAATTTTTTTTTTAACATCTTTCAATCTGTCATTTTGTTTTCTTGTAATCAAGACTTATGTGTGTGTTGGTAGGTGATCACGCCTGAATAAACACAATCATGAACATGTATGCACACTTAGAAAAATGAAGTGTAGAACTACGCTTTACCCGACCCCCCAACACCCCTCTATGTCCAAGCTGTTTGGTCTGCAACAAAATTGCCTTAATTAAAACTAAAAATATGTTTGACACATATCAAATAAAGGACTAACAGAGCAATGCGCATTTATTGTAGCCAAGCCACATGCAACCCAAACCAAGTATGCTGGCATTAATATCTCTACTGAAAACATCCCAATAGTAATGTTAATAGAACATGCAGAAGATCACACACTATTTTACGATTACACACTGACATAGATACTTCAAAGACACACACACACTCAGACAAACAAACATTAAGTCAAAAATGTATGGGGGAGAAGTCACAGTGGAAGTGGCTGTGAATCTCTTGAGGGCTGTCATACTCAATCTTGACACAAGGGGGCACTGGAGGGCTTTCTGGAGAGGCAGGGCTGACCTGAGAAGGCAGAAGCGATGAAGCCTTGGTTGGCGTGATCTCTGCTCTGAGGCGAGAAGGCCGCAGGGTGGACACAGGAGGGAGGACAGTAGTGCTGCTGGTGGTTGTGGTGGTGGTGTTGTGTGTATGGGTGTGTGATAAGCGCTGAGAGCTTGCATGCGAGGTCCCGTGGTCCCCCCGGGAGAAGAATGATGGGGGAGGCAGTGTGGTGGAGGAGGGTGGCTGATGATCTCGAGCCCCTCCTAGATTGGCGGGGTAAGCTGAAGGGCATTGAGCGTGCTGGTGGATGGTTGGTTGACTGTACATGTTACCCCACGGGTACGACTGGTATGCTGTGATCCCACCTGCAAGGAAACGGATTTAAACAGAGATGTGACAGCTGAACTTTGCTGAGGCTATTTTAGCTCAGGAGCAGGGCCACATCTCAAACACACCTCATCCTCTAATATGTCTATAAAGGTCTACCTGACCTGCATTCCTGTTTGTTCCCTTTTTTCTGTTCCCCACCATTACTACCCTCTCATCTCTCTCCTCTCTCATTGGTCCCCATAAGCCAGTGGTTCATGGTGTGCCATGAGGCTAGTACAGATATGCCATGAGATCTATTATTGCAATGCACAAATATGCAACAAGTAAGTAGTGAGTTTTTAATTCCCTATTTTGGTACTTTGTACGCATTTGGCATTCATGCAATTGTCTGGTGGTGGGAATTATTTGAGTCTGACACATCAAAGGCCCTGATTGACGGCCGGTGTGAAGGAGGATAACGGGGGAAAATGGATCGCTTTGTTGTACGGCACAGCTCACCTCATTTCTAATTTTGTGACCTGTCTGGTTTAAATCTGCGTTGCTGCTTTTATGTCATTTTACAAAGTTTCAAAGGAATGCTTAAACGAATGCTTGATTAGGCTTTAGTAAATAAAAATATGGGTTTAAGTGTGATTAGATTACACGTCATTATCATCGTTAATCTTTCATTTAAAGTTCAATAAACACTTACAATGGGGTGTCCTATGCAATGCGTAGTTTCCAGCATTGTTTTCTACTACGGACATCTGTATCATATCTTCCCTCTTGCTTCCCCCAAGATGTTTACATTGAAGCGAAATAGCCCTTTATTCCATTAACAAACACACAAGAAGGGCAAACAGGGACACAAACATAGTCCAACCTACAGTCCTGGTTTGGTAGAAGCTTCTCTCTCGTTCACAACTGAAAAATTAAAATGAGGTAACGTATGAGGTCCAAATGCAAGTAAATAAAGTGTACATTATAATATTAAGTAGATAATAAGAGCACAGGAAGACAAGTTCCCGTATGTTTTCACTAAACTAGGGGATGCAATGATTGTAGTTTACTATCAAAGTTTACCCAATAAATAAAAAGGCTAAATGCTAATGCCAAAATAAACATTTGTATTTCCTTGTTGGTTGTGGTCTTTACTCGAGAGCTGAATGCATAGCAGGAAGAGTTTTTGGAGTCATTAAGGAGTAGAGAAGAACTGAATAGAGAAATTTTGGTGACTAAGCACTTCCAAGATTTGGACGGGTGTGAAACTATTACATTTAAATCATCAGTATAAAAAGATAAACAACTAGAATATATCTGTAGGTATACTACTATACTTTTAGAAACCTAACAATACATTCAGCATGATAAATCAATTTATTTTGAAATTCTGGGTTAATTTTCGAAGAACTTGTAGTATTTTATTCCCAACTGCAGGAAGGAAGATTCTGATCTCATGGGTATCTTCATACATATAGGATTTTTTCCAGTTTGAGCACAGAAACTGAGTTGGATTGACAGTTGACAACTACAATTACCATGAAAATGCTGTGCCTTTATGTTGAGGAATATCGAGATACTAACTGAAAGAAAACTTTGACTCCACACTCAACATGACTGCAACACCAGGGCCATTGTGCATTCATGTAACCAGATTCTACGTTTTCATACAGGTGTTATATTACAATGTCACAAACAAATAAGAACTAGAATTACTGCCTCATGGTTTTGTCGGCCCAGTTGCAGTGCCTGAGCTATTGCATTGAATAATGATGAGGAGAACATGTTTTATAGAACATTATGAAGTTGCACTGAAGTTGACCTTTGACCTTTTGTTTAAAAAATGACATCACTCCATCATTTTATCCTATTAGACATTTCTGTACAATTTAGTTATAATTATTGTATGAATTTTTGAGAAATTGCAAAAAATGTGTTTTGGAGGTCATAGTTACCTTTAACCACCAAATTCTGATCAGTTCATCCTTGAGTTTAATTGGCCATTGGTGTCAAACTTGTAATTCTCTAAGCATTTCTGAGATATCATGTCCACAAATAAATAATTTTATATTTATGGATCTTCATGTTTTGGTTTCCTTTTTTTTTTTTTAGTATTTTGCAACCATGTTCTCACCTCAATATGTAAGATGCTGCACTGGTGCATTTTTAAGTTCCAAAAATAAATAAATCAAATGTCATCCCTGTGACTCACCATGATGGCCTGCCGACTGCAGCAGGATCTGCCCTGTGCTCTGGGACTGGAAGTAGGTGTGGCCTCCAGTCGAGTAGGTGACCATGCCAGTGGAGTTTCCTCCCGGTCCAAAAGTCAGGTAAGATGTAGGGTTAGAATCTGGGGGGTTGGGGGTGAAGTAGGGGGAGGGGGTGAGGTATGCCATGCGGGGCAGGGATGCTTGAGGTTGATGCTGGGGCTGGCTGGTGGGGTAGGAGGTCTGCAGCTGATAGGGGAGGTTGTTGTTCTGCTGGCTTGAAGTCAGATAGTCGAGCTTCTCCCCAAAGTCAAACAAAGAACTGAGGACGATACAAAGAAGAATTTAGTCTCAGGCGCACACACCCATGAATATAGAGTGTTACTAGAGAGAGATCCATATGGTCATAAACTCTTAAACTCCTCTGATAAATCCATATATCTCTGATCCATCTGTCTTTTTATCACTCTGTTCCAAAACAAGGAGAAAAGGAGTCATACAAGGAGACGTTAGGTGAAGGCTGTGCAGTGACAGGACTGTCAAAAATGACTGACAACATTTTTATCTGCAAAATGGGGTCCAGAAGGAAATCTGTGATATTTCTACAATGATTACTTTATAAATCACTCATATCAGCTCCCTGTCTGGGTCAGGGTCAGTTCACCCAAAGATTTAGGGGCTGTTCACACATACCTAATCAAGAGCAGGGACTGTGATAGGCTGCCGTTTATTATGATTTGGACCTGTAGTGTTGCAGCCCACCATGCCCAGCTGAGCTACTGAGATTTGAAAGATGCTCAGGGGACAGCTTAAAAAAAATTCTAGTTAATGCAAATATCCTCCGACCCACCGCAAGCAACAACCACATGACTGCCAATTACACACAGAGAGTTGTGTACTGCTCCACTCCACTAGTGGAGAGAGGATTGTTTCAAGTGACTGGACTGCAATCTTGTCAGCTCACGTGCCACTGTATTAAAACAGTTTCAACAATGTATACTGCACATAGATACTATATAAAAAATAACAATAAAAGAGCTATTCTGTACACAGGACACAACTGTTTAAGAAAAGAAAATCTTCCTTGAGTGTACTATATGGTGGCTATGTTAGACACAAACAATCGAGCATGGAAATAATGTGCTAGTTAAATTACAACCTACTGCTCTTATCGATGTGTGTGCAATAGTGTTGTCAAAAACATCGAAAATACCAACACAGAATTTTTGAATATTTACACTGTACAGATCTACCCGTATCAACTGCGCTTACTCGCTCTGTCTTCATTCCAACCCTTGTTATTTATATGACTCAATATTGTTTCAGTTTTTCTCTGCAGTATCATTATTTTTCAAGATATTGTACTGAACTAAGCCATTTCAGTATCTTGAAATAAATAGTTTGATAAGTTTGGGTCTACAGTCTTGCTAGCGACTCTGAGAGGCTGTACTTGTGCATAGTCCTAATAATCATAGTGATGTTCACCAAATTAGTTCAGTATGTTTGCATGAGGTTGATGTAGATGTCATTAGTGTCAAATCTATTACAGTAGTAAGAATATTTAACCTTAAACCTCGTAGTGATGAGAGAGGTAGAGTCTGAGGATGATAAACTTTGTGCCAATCAGGCATTTTTTTTAAGCGAAGACTTTGACTGTCAGGGGATCGCCACAATCAGCAGGGTTCATCCTCTTTCATGGCAAAGAAGATTGACCAACCAACATCGCCATCCACAGAGACATCCCACTAGCTATACAAAACAAACATTTTCTCAATTACCTCATAATGTCGAAACACTGCTGCAGGTAGTCACTGGGTTATTACTACTGGCACTGTTTGAGACAGAATGTCCCAGTTACTCTACAGAACACACTGTCAACCAATCTGAAAGGAACTATTATTTATGTTCAAAGTCGTACCAGTGAAAATATGTTCTGTTGTAATTTAAGTGAACTGACCCTCTAACTTCAATAGCAGGACCAGATTGAAAATGTATTAATATTCATTGTTTTGTCTTTGTGTCGTCTTGCATCGGGAGACTTTTAGTGCTGTGATTCATAAATGTCATCTAACAAACATAATTTTGTACAAAGCAACTGAGACGTCTCACAGCATGATTTCAGAGATATTTCAGAGCGCCAGCTGAACCTGACTCCCTCTATTACAGGCGCTGTCTGAGGCATCATTATATCAGTATTTCGCAGGATCCCTGCTCGTGTCTGCAGCCTGCCAACCCACTGTCCGCCTGTCATCTCTTGTACTCGTTGTCCCTGTTCAAATCATTTTCTAGTATTCATGTCACTGCCGGCTGTGAGCTGAGCTGACCTGGTGTCTGTCTGCAGAGACTGGGAGTCACGATGGGCCAAGGAGGAGCCAGCCTCCACAGCATCCAGGAACAGAGGTGGAGTGTGAGCCAGGGAGTTAAGAAGAGGTGGAGTCGGGTTGGCAGGGTTGTAGGTCGTTGTGAAAAGGGGGAGACTGGCTCGGCGCAGTGGGGGAGGGCTGTGCATGGGGCGTGGGTGGTACTCTGCCAACCCCCCCTGAGATGAAAGCTGGTGCTGGCCCCCATCTCTCACTCTGGATTGGCCTTGGAGATTATACATAGAGATTAAACATTGAGATTAAAGTGATACTGTAGTTTGGTTTCTGGGGAATTTTACTCTTCTTAACATGCAGTGTGAAGGGTTCACTGAGCACTGAGATTAAACTTGGCTGAACTCAAAGCATGGATTCCTACAGAATCAAGATAAAGCTTCTCTTTAAATTCCCATCAAGTGAAAATCAATGTTTAAGCATTTTTATATCAAAGGTGTTGCTCTATGTCTCACCCATATGCCAGTATCAGACCCAAGAACAGCAAAATAAAGTAGTTTTGTAGGTATTTTTTAATGGTATTTTAGAAGAACTCAATAAAAATGCTGATGACTCATCCTGGAGTATATGTTGGGGACATTTACTAATTTTGCATCCAATATATGCTTTCTTCATTTTTATGACAGTACAATGGATTTATAAAAGGAAACATGGCCCAGAAGAGCGTAGTGTTTTGATGGAGCAGGACACCCTGATTGCACAACTTTACCTGTACTAGTAGCTTTGTTGCTAAATAACCACTAACTGCTGCTAAATGAAGCTGCCCTTAGCTAGTTAGTCTCACAGTTTTTTTGAGTGAGCCTTGGTATGCTCTGTCCTGGTCTGGCTGTGTTTACTGGTAGCTGCCAGTCTGGACAGAGTCAGCAGATCGCTATCTCCACAGTGAAGAGCGCAATGTATCTTCAGCACTATTGGCTACTTGAAACGCTAATTAATATCCATAACAAGTCCCTCCCTAACTGTTTGTTTGTACAGGATAGACCGTACTATGCCGAAGGAAATAGCGTGCTACAAGCTGTTCAATTGGAACTTTAAAGAAGAAAAATACACTAACAAGTACAAACTGTAAATAAGGAGGTTGTATGAAGCCGATTATTTCAGTATTCAACATAAAATTCAGACTAAGATCCAACTAACCACTACTTTTGTTTTATTGTGAAAAAACAGATGATAATACTAAGGGGGTGTTGGTGCCATCAGTGGGACCTCTCAGTGGGACATTCAGACCAAAACAAGCCTTGCATTTAACATGTCTATAGCTTAACTATGAGACAGGATTTTACAGCTTCTGAAAAAAAAATGTAACCACTTTCCTATCTTTGCCCGACAACCCTGCAGTTGTTCTGCAGATGCCCTCTGCATCAGTATCCCCACATACCGTGGTCTCACTGAACTGAACAAGAACAAGGCAGCTGTGTTATTTTCATCTGAACACAACCTCAGGCTGTGTGCACACAACAAATGTAATCTAACATGTGAATTAATTAAAGATTATTAATGCTAGACCTCTGAGCAAAGACTATTAAACTCTCAGCCGTGGAGAAAGTGTCATTTGAATGCTGCTCAATCACAAAGACCTTCATTAATTAAGCTAATATAGCTAATTTCATTATTTATCACAACCTCTGGTTTCACACAATGAAATAACAAAGACATCCTGACTCTGGTTGATTACGGGAAATAGCATAGTTCCCCCAGAAACCATACTGATTTTGAATACTAACTATTGAGCACAATGTTCAAATGCATCAAGAGCAGTACATTTTGAGAAAATGTGTTAATAAATGAGGATTTAGAGACCTGGGCTGTTGAGGCTGGCCAGCAGGTTGCTGTAGGAGGGCACAGTCTGTTTGGACAGGGTGGGGAAAGAAGGTACTGTGGAGGTGAGTTGGGGCACCTTGGTGGCAAAGTGACCAGAAAAAGAGGGAGCTCCCTTACTGAAAAAGAGAGATAACATAACTAATAATACGCCATTGACAGCTAAAAAATTACATAAACACAGAGATGACACTGTGATACCTGTTAGGTGCCAGTGTGGGTTGGGTGGAGTTATTTGGTTGAAGTGTAGGGCTGCTGTTATATCCAGTTCTACTCTGTCTGTGTTCAACCTTTGCTGTGATGGAGCGCTCCACTTTCCTCCATTTTGCCCTGCGGTTCTGAAACCAGACCTGGCACACAAAAACATGCGGACAAATATTGGAGAGAATGTGAGGATGGTCGTGGGAATATGGAAGGTGACAGAGAGAGAAAGGAGTCGAAGACCAAGATAGAGAGGTAAAACTTAAAGGGATATTCCGGTGTAAGTTTAATCCATGGTCTAACACACCATGAAACTGTGTTAGACTTCCTCTCGAGAGATCAAGTTAGCAGACCGCTAATTTACGGAGTTTTATCAACCTCAGAAACGACCGCACGACAACAATATACTGCAGTAAATGGATCCAAATATAAACCGCCACCAAAAAGCTACAAATAATGCTCAGAACAGCACCAAACTTCAGCAACAGTACAAATAGGGTCTCAGCACATAGTCCGGGGCATTAAAGCTCCACTAGCTTAGCTGGATTTCTACTGAAAAGCTGCCAAAATTTACCACTCTTCTGCAGCAGCTTCCTGTTGACGGGAAGTCCCGACGACTCGATTACCGAGTGCAGTAGAGTTCCGCGGCTCATGGATGAAAATGTATGATTATGACTCCATGGAAAAGCAATCAAAGTTCATTTGTATCTTACCTGCCGGTTTATAACAGTTATTATCGAGAGCGGACAGGGAAAAGAACGGAATTGAGCATTTCTAACCGCACTTGGTAATTGTCGTGTCAGGACTTCCCTGACCCGGAAGTTGATGGAGGAGAGTTGAAATTTGTTTTTAGCTTCCCAATAGAAATCCAGCTAAGCTAGCGGAGGTAAGATGTCCCAGACTATGTGCTGAGACCCTATTTGTACTGTTGCTGAAGTTTGGTACTGTTCTGAGCATTATTTGTGGCTTTTTGGTGGAGGTTTATATTTGGATCCATTTACTGAGTATTGTTGTTGTGCGGTCGTTTCTGAGGTTGATAAAACTCCGTAAATTAGCGGTCTGCTAACTTGGATCTCTCGAGAGGGAGTCTAACACAGTTTCACAGTGATTTAGACCATGGATTAAACTTACACTGGAATATCCCTTTAACTCCTTGTTTGATAAGCACTTAATCTGTTCTTAGAGTTACACCATCAAATAAGCAATATAAAGGATTCATAAGGGACATTTCTCAGAGGATCAAAAGAGGAAAATGGCTGTCAAACCATTATTCTTTGAGGTGTGACACCAACTGCAGCAGCGATGATTTTCCTCTTCTCTGCATCAGGATAATGGTCCTCCAGGAACAAGGCCTCTAAATGCTCTAACTGATCTGCACGCATATGCAAAGGTACACAAACACACACACACTAAATGGAGGTCAACTATTTGCTTAGTCAAATCGGAACACACCTGGATAAACTGACACTTCAGTTACCAGTACTGTAGAGTGTTCGTGTTTTCTTCTTTGGTGCAGGTGGCAGCAGGCAGCTGTCCACAGTCTCTAACCCCGGCAGCAGAGAGAAGCTCAGGGCACGGCCACGACCCCTGGTGCTGTAGCGGATGGAGCGCCGGGTGGAGTAGACCTGGGTTATCTCCATCTGCCATTTACCAGACAAACATTGTCTCAGTACTCATCAACTTGGTCAAATATTGTCTGATTAGAAATTATAATTATTTGCACTAAGTGTGAATAATCACATTTCTTTAGAGCTGAACTCAAGTTTGGAGGATGGAAAAAAAATGAGGTGTAAACCAAAAGCCAGTGGGGATCTTTGTCTGCCAAAACACAACTGAAGTGCAGCAAAAATGGCACAGTTGAACATTTCAGCCCACAGAAGGCAAAGTAACAAAGATTTTCTGGAAATAAAAGTTGGTTCAGGAATTCAAAATCCAAGTATTTCATTTACAGTTTTGTCTATGCACCTCTCATGGTATCTACACACAAGGGTACAGGTAATGATTTTTTAATCTTTAAATGATCTGAAATTATTTTCTTGATTGACCAATTATTGTTTGGACTATACAAAAAATTCTGCATTCCCATTTCCCAGGGCCCAAGATCATATCTTTGATCGCCTCATTTGTCTGACAGACCGTCTATAAACCACAGATATTTAATTTGCCATTGTTTGGCTTGAAAAAAGGCTTGAACAATTAAACAGTTCTCAAAATAAGTTACAATTAATTTCCTGTTAATACATGAATTAATTGACTTATTGTTTCAGCATCAGCGTTTTCTGTATTAATTGGCTCTACCCACATCCCGACTCACAGGACAAGCAATACAGGCATGTTTGTGTTTTACGGTTTATGTTTGCTTTTCTGCTTGCTGTATTTCTACAATGAGTGCAGTTGAAGCCTGAAATCAGGAAAATTTACATTTCTTGCTGTTCATAATATGACTTAATGATTATCTGCAGCTGTGAGTGGTGAACGGAGCCTACTTACAAAATAAAGATTACTGGCAAATTTCATGGTGTAGGTACGGTAAATCACACTGGCAAATAATGATAAATTATTATAATAAATTTCCCCTCACATATTTTCAGAGTTAGATGAAATGATTTGACACAGTTTGACATGATCAAATTCTGCATGTGCGTATTCCAATGCTTCAATGAAGTCTTTCGCCCACTGATATCACACCAGATCACACACTGAGCTGGAGATTTAAATCAGGGGGCTGTATTCACAACCACATCATTAATATTGCAGCAGACTGTAGGTGTTAATCATTTCATACACATCACACTGTAATTATATGTGACAAATGAGTAACATGGAGATCTTAACTAGAATATGCATAAATGTCTGCCATGCTGCTCTGCAATCAAACATTATTCAAAACCACAGACGTTTATTTTAAAGTTCATGCAATTTACCCAACGTTTCCAAGTATCTCTAAGCTGTAAGGCTGAATTTAGGTCTAAACTGAAATGAACCAAAATGAAGCAGCAGACATCAAAATGTTTCAACTGGAATGAATAATTCTTAATAATAATTGATTGTATTTGTACCGCTGCTATGATGACCTAAATTCCCCATGAGGATAAATAAAGCTATCTATCTATCTATCTATCTATCTATCTATCCATTTGATACAGTTGCCATATAATCTACTTTAATGATTTCAACACTGTTATAGAGGTGTTTATTTAATTAGATGTTTTAGCATGGAGGTTGTTGTTAGTGGTGGTTCTGTACTGGCTTGTCTTATGTTATGTTGAGTTTATAATAATCAGCACAGACAAAACAATTTTAACACATCTCAACATATTGTACTGATATCAATAACACTACATTCACGCTTTGCCTCTATAATAGGGTTGCACGATGTTGGAAAAAACTGACATTGCGATTTTTTAAACCCTGCGATATATATTGCGATATGAAAAAATACAGGAATGTTCATCAGATGACGTTAATAGCACTTTATGTGATGCTGCATTTCAAAATGATCAGCATTTATATTTCATATGAGCTCATGCATGCGTGCGCCCTCCCAGAACTCCCATTCCCCAGCTGTCTTACTTTCATTTATAAAAATTACATCTGTCTAATTTTCCTTCGGGTGCGGGTCGGGCGTCGGTAACAATTTATAGTGGGTCGGTGTGGGTGCGAAATGTAATTTGTGCTACTGTACGAAAACGGGTCGGATGCAGTTTTAGGTATGGCTTGTATGGGTGGATTTTCAAAATAAGACCTGTGCAGGACTCTGCTGTGTGGTACCGATGTAAATAGTCAAACAAATTAATGGTGTTACCTCGTTGTGGCAACAGATGCAACACACTGTCGACACGGAACACGTGTTTGGTCAATATCATCCTTCTTGTAGCCGAAATAATTCCAGGTATCTGACGTTGCTTTTTTTTTGGCACCAAATCTTCGTTCTTGCGATTTTCTCTTGTTCGTTGCTCATTTTTCAATGTTGTTACCAGCGACTCACTCCATGTGCAGGGGCTGGTCTGCTTCGGCACACTGATTAAGAACTAATGTGATTGGTGGATCTCTGTGCATGACTGTGCATTGCAGGCTCTGCGATGTGACTACTGCACACATGTACATCGCGATGGCGATGCTCAAACGATATATCGTGCAGCCCTACCCTATAATAAACGTAAAATTGTATTCATCAGTGTCTGAAAATGTTGGCCAAAACTGAGTTTGTTGCAGAGGCTGCAGCAGACTGAAGTAGGATTTTTTATAACCTTAAAGCCACTTAAAGGGAAACTCCACCAAATTTACACATCAAAGTCTGTTTACAGGTCTTTGGGAGTACTATCGCATAAGTGAAAAGGTTGTATATAAAACCTTTCATGACTCCAGACAGAGTTTCATAAAATCTAATAAATTGCGTCAGTTGGATCTGAAAAGGAAAAAACAGTGCAAGGATTTGGAGTTTGAAGAGTGAGCTTACAAATTCTTTGTAGCCTCCTCCTCTCTCTGCTGGAGGCCAGTGGCACAAGGCTACATTAGCCGCTATTTGCATTAAACACATCTGAATCTCAGAGCGAACTATTCATCACCTTTTGTATTGTGGGTAGTGTAGACCCCCCATTCTGACAGACTTTCAGCCACCTTGCTCAGATCCCCCATCTTTCAACTTGGCCTTCTACACAAATGCAACAAGAGTGCATGTTTCGTGGTTGTGACAGCTACACTACAGTTGACAGGAATAATTGAAACTGTGATACAGTTATCAACAAATCAAAATAAATGTGGGCCCAGGGCACACAGTGGGGAGCAAATAGCCCCTTTCCTACTTCCCTAGTTCTTGCACCCTTGCTTGGACCATGCCAAATTTCATACTCTGCAAAATTTTGTGACTGCATATTTTACAGTGCTTTATGCTTACAAAATATGTCAACATGCAGGCAGACATAAGAACCAAAACGTTCTCAAAAAAAGATGAGATGTTTATATGCTTATTTAAAACTGTCCATTGTGAGTTTGAAAACATTCTAAGAGCACAGTAATTTATTTGTCGAGTACCTTTTACAGGGAAGATAAAGGGGAATAATGCGTGTTCATGAGTTCAAATGTGTTGGAAAGAAGTTCAGGTGCAATGCTGTTCACTACCTTTGTTTACAGCGTGTGGCTGGTACACAGTGACACTCTATTCTCACCTCAAGAGGCTGTGGGCCCTGCTGGGGGAGACTGTGAGGAAGCATGGGGCTGTGTGGCCTTTTCGTCCCGTGAGGCTGAGCAGGTGCAGGCTGGATCGGGACTGGAGGTTGTGAGGAGTAGAGCAGGGGAACAGGAACCGGGGGGCAGTACAGCCCAGTCCCCCCACAACCCAGATAGACAGGATCAGACAGGTCACAGCTGTTCATCAGTCCAATTGGAGGCTCCGAGAGAGCCGAGCTGTCCTCTGAGCTCACCGCTGTCACCTCCTGTATCATACTGCTCTTTTCCTCCTCAAACCTCTCACTGACATCTTTTAAACTTCTGCTGTTTCTCACACGCTCACTTTGCTTCTTACCTCGTCTCTTCCTACTCTTTTTCTTTTCATCGATCTCTTCTAGACCTTTTGTGTCTTTGTCCTCCTGTGTAGCAGTGATTGTTTCTTCATTGTTCTTAATCTTGTTCTCTTCCATCTGCACCTCCTGTGCATCGTCCACTCCCTGCCTACTCTCTAGCTTCTCCTGCTCCTCCTCCTCTTCTCCCTCTGTCTCCATCACTTCCTTTTCTGACATGACAACTTGCTTTTCTTTCTCCTCCTCCCCATCCTTATTTTCACTCCCCGTCTCCCCTCCCGCCTCTTCATCCTCCCTCTGATTAAACACTTCCCCTTTTCCATCCCTCCTCCTCTTCCCCATAATCCCTCGGCTGTTCTTTGTTTCCAAGTCTTCCAGTTCTTCACACAGAAGGCTTGGACAGTCTGTAACAGAGTGAAATGAGAAGAATTTCTTTTACTCTTGTCTATGATCTGTAAAGCCTGGACCTCTTTAACAGACTTAATGTGTGTTATAATTATCAGCGCTTTGTCTCTAAAACTCTGATTATCAACCCAACCAGACCTGCAGAGACTTTATCATAGTTTTGTAACTTGTACAACAAAGCTTTTTCCTGGTTGGTGTTGTTGGCAGTTTTGCACTGGTGTGAATATTGTCAATCGAACTCTGGTACTGTGAACTACATCCTCTGTCCTTAGAACCTCAACTCATGTGAGAAAAAACTTGCCATATTGTGAAAAAAAACCTTTAACAGGGGTAAAAAAAAAGATGGAAGAAACCTCAGGAAGAGCCACAGAGAAGGGATAACTCTCCCAGGATCGACAGACGTGCAATATATGTCAGATGTACAGAAGAGAACAACAAAATCACAATTTATATTGAAAGAATATCTGATACAAATCATATAATACATAACCAGACTAAGACTGCTTGAACAGGTGAGTCAGCTTCAGAGTGGACTCCTGTCGATTTAATTGTGGTGTGAAAGCAAAGCTGAACAACCTCAGGACTTCTGATAGCAGATATTTTAATTTAACATGATTTCAAAAGCTAAATTACAAATAATTGCAGGTCAGTGTCAAACACTTACTAGGTCACTGGTTTGTTTTTATTTACAAAGCCATTCTTGGCAGATTCCTATTAACTTATTTTCTCTTTAAACCTGAAATGTACAAATCACAGTCTGCGTTCTCTTGACATTTTGCAATTTGTTGTTCCAAGAGTCCAAAATGAATTGGGAAAGAAAGCTATTAGGAATTCAGTGCCCAATGCATGGAACAATCTATAAGCTGAATTTAAAACTCTGGAGTATTTCACCACTGAACAGCTTTAAAAACAATTGAGTCCAGGTTGTCTGTTTGCAAATGTTTTCTCCAATTACTTGGGTGTGCTTTATCCGTCTCACTTATAAAAGAGATATGTGCTCTCAATGGGACTAACCTGGTGAAATACAAAGAATAAAAAGAAGGAAATAACTAATTTTTTTGTATCATACTATGTGTACTTTGTCACTTCATTGAGTCTATTAGTGATCCCACACTTATAAGCCCCAAATCTGTACAAGTACAAAATGACTACTTTTCATCCTGTTGCTATCTGTTGGTCATTATTCATAACATGCAGTAGATCTGCAGTCTTACAACACTTAAAATCCCTTTCTTTTTGAGGTCTTTGTGACACAAAAGGACATAAATAGAAGCATTAAAGTGGTTCACAAACTAATGATGCAGGATGACAATCACCAAATCTGTCAAATCAACAAGTTACCTGTCAGTCTATATAATTGGTGTTTGAAGTTTTTTGCTTGGTGTGGACCAAATGAGCTCAACTACAGGTGTGAAAAGACAGCAAGGTTTTGATCATAAGTCCGATACGCCTAGAGGACATAAACCGCTCAGACCTCTCAGTTCATCTGACTTGTATTCTTGCTGTGAAGTGAGGTTAAGTTCAGGACAGAAGACTCAGGGTGTGCTCAGACATTCATTAATTTTAAAAACAGCCTTAAAAATGTTCTGTTGCCCTCACAGTGATGTGCATTACATTCTGCCTGATAGAATTATTTATGTATCTGTCCGTCTGTGTGCATGTTGGTAATGTCAATTATCAGAATGATGATTCATTATTGTTAGAGGTGTTTTCTTATAGTTCTTTTTTTCCTGTCTTTCTTCTCTCCACCCTAATATTCATGTGAAGGACCCATGTCTGCAGTTTGGCTTGGAAAGTTCTGAGTTGAGTACTTTTGGTTTAATCAAAACCTCTTTTTATAATGCCTCTACGGACACAAACCAGTTCATAATGAGGCCCCACTGTCATTTGTTGATTTATTTTAAATTATATGATGTGAAGCACAATTTTTGAGAGCCCCCTCCGACAGAGTAGCATTCACATCCAGGGCTGTTGTCACTACTGAGCTCATGCACATTTTGGGGGGTTTAAGGGGAATTTGGTGTCATGAGCTTCCGAGGAGGAATTACAAGCATCAATTTACAGAAAACCCAGTGGACAATATATTATAGGCTGATTCCAGCATTTTGTCCTTTTTATTTGTCCAGCATTGAAGGTGCACTATGTAGTTCTGGAGAAGAAAGAAAAAGATCTTTATCGACACAAACAAACAAACTGTTTATTCTTTAAGGAAACACAATTTCAGATTGTTTAACTTTGTTTATATGTGGCGGACCCTGCCACCTTTCTAGCTTCAAACTGTGTTCTGGGGACCTTATTTTCTCTGAGAACAGCTTAAAATTAAAATAAAGAGATCTGAGTTTGTGTTATTACCTCATTAATATTATAAATGTTAAAATTCTCAGCTTGAATTTCTTCTCCAAAGCTACACAGTGCCCATTTAAGTGTGAAGCTGGCTTTGAACTAGGGTTAAAAATAAAGGATTTGTCCATGAGTGTCATCAATCTGTTGATTATTCAATTAACTGATTGTTGTCTTGATCTTTAAGCTGTTAGAAAAGAGACAGAAAAAAACAAACATCTGTACATTCAGTTTACTACCATTGGTACAAAGTAATTCTAAATAACGGTCACATTTAAGAAGGTACAATACTTTTTTTGTGGCATTTTTTGTCTTTAAAGAGATTACCAAAATAGATAATAAATAGAATACATTTGTTATCCTACTCATCAATTATTCACCTTGTTTTTTGTAGACTGTGTTGAGGCATTGACAGAATCCTGGCTATGTTTTCACACTCTATATATTATTGCAGCCCACATTATATATGACTTTATTTCAGTGGAATTCACCTTACTCAGCTGTAAAGTTGAGGCCCTGGAGGCTGTAAATATTGATCACCTCAGCTGAAAGAAGGGCCTCTCCTGTAAGAAATAACTTGATAATGTAGTGGCTGTTATGTCTTTCATATTTCATGAGTCACGCGGTGACCTGCAGGTTGAACACAACCTGATAAACGTCATCCTCAGGAGGAGCTGTTGTCTGCAGTGACTTAATTAGTGTCCCAGCTGTGGAGCGCCTCGTGCCACCTCACCTGACCGTTAATTAACTCTGCACGGCTAGCAGCAGCTAAACTAGCTAACCTGTCCCCACCTGCAAAACACCGGGTCGTGAATGTTAATAACCCAGGTTTAAATCTTTAATTTGTCTCTGTGGAGCTAAGCAACACGGGGAGCTGCACCTCATGTGAGAGATTATCGGCTTTAAATGCGTCCAGAAAGTTTTGTAAAGTCGTTTAAAGTTTACCAAATGACACGCAGGTAAAAGTCTCTCTTTGGTCGACGAGTAAAGGCAATAAAACATTTAAATGTCAGCCTTACCAAAATCTTCATCACAGTCTTCTTCCATCGCCACTCAAACCCAATAAATTTGTACTAATAATCAATTAAGCCACGTTAAGGGCCACGAAGCGAATTGCTCCCGGGCCCGAGGCTAACGAGGTTGATTGATTGATTACCTCCCTCAGCTTGTGACTGAGAATTATCGCGTGAAGGGTGAATCTGAAACAGCCAATCAGTGACCAGAACAGGTCCAATCAGGGCCTGGTGACGCAGGTTGAGGGGTGCAGTATCACGCTGTCCACCTGAATGCACAGTATGTAAGATACAAAAATAATTTGCTGTTTTGGCTGAATGTTGTATTCATTACTCAACATTTACAAGTTAAACGAGCTGATTCTAGGTCAGATAATACATTCAGTCTCTCAGTGTACCAACGAATGAGCCGATAAGGCATGAATAAGCTTTACATGGCAATTTTTCATTTAGTTGTCAATACTAAATTGTTTTGAAATTGAACATTTTTCAATTGCTTTTTATGCATAAACAAACTTATTAAACAAACGTTTTGTTTTCATGACTGAATAAACTGAATGTACAAACTGACCTTAAAGGACAACATAATTTCATACTGTTTTACTGTTTTACTCCTTTCTACACATAGCTTCAAACAGTGTCCTGGTGACCTTATTTACTTCTGAGAGCAGCTTGTATTATTACCTCATTAATATTGTGAATATCAAAATTCTGAGTTTGAACTTCTTCTCCAAAGCTACACAGTGCCCCTTCAAAAAAAGAGATCTGGAGCAAGACAAACATGTAACATCTACTAGTATATAACTAAGTAGGCCTACCTCAAGTTAAAGGTGCAATATGTAAGAATTGACAGCCTCTTGAGTTCATTCTCCAAACAACAGTTGATAACATCTCACCAGAGTAACCGCTGACTGCTGCTAACTATGGCTATCATTGGCTGGTTAGCTCAAGGGAGGCGAACTTTGTTTGCTATACAAAGCTAACTGGCTGCTTGTTTTAGCTGGTATCAATTTTCTCATCCTACTCAATCCTCGCCATTAGCTAGTTAGCTTAGCTGTTTCATATTTTTATTGATGTGTATACAAAGAGTAACAAAGGCACTTGTTTCGGGACACATTAGTGTCGGCTTTAAACATGTTTGCATACACCCTTAGGTTTTAGATTGACATATTTTTAAGAACAAACAACAATTAAAGAAAAATACAACCGAATAGACAGCAGGCCTACAGTGAAAAAGTATTTAGACCTAGTCTGTATAGTGATTCAACTGAGCACATAAACATAATAAATGAGATGAGTAAATAATAATAAAAAAAGGAAAGAAAAGAGAAGAGTAGGAAAGAGAAAAGAAAGGAGAAAAAAAAGGGAGTGTGTATGGGGGGGAATTACATTGTTGCAAAAAAATTCATGAACGATTGCCATTTATTGTAGAATTTTTTCAAGTTTCCCCTTCTTGAATATCTAATTTTCTCAACTTTTAAAAAGGATATAGCCTCTTTAATCCATTGTGTACTGGAAGGAGCTGTTGTGGATTTCCAGTTAAGAAGGAGGTGGAGCTAGTTAGCTTAGCTGTAGAGCTAGTGATCTATCAGTGTTACTGTAGAATATATTCTCTGCCTGGACTGCAAGCTCAGAGAACTGTTGGTGTTGTTCAGGCTACACGACTAGCAAAGGACTTTTTGATGGCTGGGCGGATTGGAAGCATAGATGTTTTGGGCACAATGTCAAAACTTTTGTTAATTTTATTTCCATTCTTTGAACTTGAACTTGAACTGCTACTTTATACGTCTACTCCACCAGCCTTAAGAGAGAAATATTGTACTTTTTACTCCATTATCTTTGAGTGCTTTTCAAATGAAATTTAAAATTTTACATAACATTTGCTATGCTTAGAAATTACTACACATTATTTGAGGTTAAACTTGTTGATCTCAATCTTTGCGATGTAAAACCCTGTCTGTCTATGAGTAGTTAGCAGCTCCACTCAAGAAGGATTTCCTCTCTAATCTTTTCACATGCTTTCCGTTAAATAACAGTTCAAGGTCCAAAAAGATACAAGTAATGAATAATTAATTTTAAAAAAGCAATGATTAAAGAACTGTTTTTCTTCTCCCTTCTCCCATTAATCTTCTCACGACCCACCAGATTTATTTTGTGACCCTTAAGATGGGGCCTGACCCACAGGTTGGCAGCCACTGATTTAAACTAATTCTATAAACTGATAACTCCACCTTGAGCAGCTAACACAGTAGATTGCTGCTTATGTACTGATGCATCGGTGTTAAGAGTCTTATAACGAAATTGGAGTACATTTACTTTGGATAGTTGAAGCACATTTAGGTAGTCATACTACTGGTCTTTATTTAAGCAGGATTTTAAATGCAGGAAATTAACTTGAAATTGAATATTTTTACATTGTCTGTGCTTTTCCCGAAATAAACGACCTTCCACAATTGATATTCATAGTACATCTGTGAATTTCAATTATCACCTCATAACCTCCACTGTATCACTATAATGTGCAATAATGATGATAATTATGTGAGAACTGGGGTGGATCTCTCAATAAAACTCACTATTAGATTATTGCAGTTTTTGGGGGGTGTAAAAGTAGAACTCCATGTAGCTTGTAATTAAAAATAATCACACCCCTGTGAATCATATCACCATAAAATTGGGCTGTAGCTTAATAAAAGACTATTATGAAACTTGTAATGTGTTTTGGAATTTCAGTGCAGGTTGACTCAACTGTTGACAGATAGACACACATTCTTTCAGATTTGTCTCCAATAGACAAGCGAGAAAACTCCAGAAAACTGAAAGAAGGCTCTGTGACAGAAGAGAAACACTACTTTGAAGCTAAAGAGCCCTTAAAACAAAATAATGTGTCCATTTGTTTCCTGTGGAGGTCACTGGGGAAGTTGGAGGTTACCAGGGAAACGATAATTACGCCGGTGATTGGCGGAAGTAATGTACATAAAAGAAGAGTAGCAAAATAACTGACATACGTGGCGGCACTTTCAGGGCTTTTTAAGTGTAAGCTAAGTGGGCTAAGCAATAAAAATATTGTTAGTAGTTTTTACTCGATAAAGTTGCTGACCTAGATCTTTCTGATTGATTGATATGCTGAATCAAAGACGTAAGAAAGAGAATGAGCCGGGCGCCATACTTGGAAAAAAAAAAAAGAAAGACGATTAGCAGTCCTGTTGCCATGGAAAAGGCCAGATCCGGTTGAGTGAGATGATGCGACAGAAGTCGCGCCCATAATTCGCGCAAGGTATCGTGGGAGTTAGGAATAAGATGGCTACCTTTTTTCATCAGTTTTATGTTGTATTCATCTCAAACAAAGACTGATACTCCTCCTTTCTTTCAATAAATAAGGTAATAAATATTCCATACTTTATAAGAGAAAAGACAAAAGACTATTCTGGAAAAAAAGCATGAGTTTGTGTACATGAAAAACGTGTTTTTATTGCTTCTCACTCCAATATATAATCATGTGACCCCTCAGATTTATCCAGTGAGTCCTCAGCTGTAGGTTGAGGATAAATAACGCTGATCCTTTGAGCTTCTTATTCCACAAAATCCTAAAACAGGCCAACACAAAGCCTTTGTTGAATAAAGTGCACATGTAACAGCTCACTATCTATTATTCAGTTTCGTGCGCAGCTCCCAATCCAAACTATTGCATGTCGGTGGTGAAAATGCCAGGTTGCCTGAGCAGGTGCGTAACGCCTCTGCTTTTTATAAAATTATGGCAGACAGTATGTATGGTCAGTACAATCATTTAAGGCAAATCTGGGAGAGAGATCTGAACTCAAACATTCAGGAGGAGGCATGGAAAGAAGTGGTCTTCAATGCAGGGTGGCCTGTGAGGGATGCACTTAGTAAATTTAAACACTATAAGGTTATCCACAGATATTATTATACACCAGTCAAACTTCATAGAATGGGGTTGATGGAGGACTATCGTTGTTGGAAATGTATGAATGACACGGGTTCTTACCTCCATCTTCTGTGGGGATGCCCTCTGGTCCTTCCTTTTTGGAAACAAGTTATTAAAACTATCGGAGAATGGTTGGATAGACCACTACCAGAGTCTCCACAGCTATGTCTATTAGGAGACAGGTCTCTTCTACCTCCAGGGGTGTCTAAAGCAGAATCTGCTTTGGCACTAGCTGGGTTTATTTCAGCTGTAAGAATAATCCTAAGACACTGGAAAAGCCAAGTAAGGCCTGGTTTCACAGACTGGCTAAAGCTTGTGACAGACACAGCCTCCTTTGAACATCTTATTGCAAGATTGAATGATGGTAGGGGTAAATTTTACCAAGTCTGGTCCCACTTTTTACATTTTATCCAATTTCAACTGACTAGTGCCCCATAAGTAAAGTATTATCATGCGAAATTCCACCCACACTTTTCTTTCTTTTTTTTTTTTTTTTTTTTTTTTTTTTTTTATTTATTTATTTATTTATTTTTTGATAATTATTTATTTACGTATTTTTTGTATTTTATTTTACTTTATTGAGGTTGTATTATGTTACCCATTGTTATTTTCTTAAGGTGATGTAAGTGTATTACTGGTTTTCTGTTGGTAGTGCCCGAATGGATTGCATGTATAGCACAAAGTGTTATATGATGTGTATGTTGTGTTTCCTGTGAAATACTAAAATTAATAAAAACTTTGATTATAAAAAGAAAATGCCAGGTTAAAATCATCTTCCAGTCTTGCTGCAGTTGTTCCTCTGTTACCCAGCAGATGGGGTACTGACAGGACCCCGGGATCTTAAACCTTCTCCTGCCTACCCCGACTCTACCCCTCCCAAACAGAAGAGGACTGAGATAAAACCCCCCTCATCCTTTGTGTGGGGTACATTTTCATATCAGCAGCCCACTACCCAAGGCCAGAACAGCTTGTTGTCTTCTCTGGATTCACAGAAAGGCCATCTGCAGACTCCTCCACATCAGGTGACCTTGGTTTCATCTGGTTTGATGCAAAGAATGTAAACATCGGCCCTGTTAAGAATAATTTCCGTTCCTGACTGCTCACAAATCCCCACGGCCAGTTTACCCAATCTCTTCATAAGTACATTTTTATACGATGACTTCAGTATAACAACATCTCTGGCTGTTCCTCCCTCGAGGGTCTAGTAGTGAGTTCAGTAAGCGTAAATGGGCTGTTAAGAGGCTGTGATAATACAGTAGCTCTGCATACAGGGTGGTGTACATGTCACTGGGTTAGAAATGGTATGAAGGCCAAGCTAATGCTGGAGCGTGATAACACCCAAGTGAGACTTCATGTCTATATGCAAGTTCTTTTGAACGTATGTAAATTCTTCAGATTGTAAAATCTGACCAGCCTTGTATTACACACTGTTTCAAGTCCCAAGTGAGGACACAAACAAATCCTGGGCCTCAAGTTTAATCCAGCACCAGGGGGAAGTTGAGTAATAGCCAAGAAGACCAAGGATCAAAAGGTTTAGATCACCCAAGTAGCAAAACAACCCCATATTTTTTCACTTACATCCAGGGGTTATTCAGCAATGCAAACTGTTTTGTTTTGAGAAAACCGTCTCCGAGATTGTTTTTTTCCTGCAGCCCAGTGAAGTGGAGACAAGAAGAATTTTTATTTTGTTATGCTCACAGCGATGAAAAATCACATTTAAATAATTCAGTGGTGTGTGTCTTCCAGCAACAATGTCCTGGTTACTTTGGATAATCCAAAGACCACACTGACAACAGCCTGTTCTGGATTAGTGAGAGTAACCAGGACACTTTGTTCTTAAATATTATAATTGCTGAGAGCACCACAAATTGTATTAAAAGAAAAGTTCATCCAAAAATGAACACTCAGTCGTTATCTCCACACCCTCATGCTGATGGAAAGTCGGGTGAAATGTCACAGGCCACAAAACATTAAAGCCACTTCAGTTGTAGGAGTGCGCTGCACTGTTTTGCTGTGAAGCTCCAGAAATGATAATGACTGAAAAGTCTGGATCAATGTTAAATGCACTGCTGTATACCACCGGATGTTAAGTTAGAACATTTTTATTTTTTTTTTGTAATTTGGGTGGAGTGACCCTTTAAGTCAGTTAAAAAATTCCCAAACTCCAGCTTTAATGGGGGTCAGGGAACTACTGTTAATGAAGTCCCAGCAACAGCACTTAACTTAAATATTACTCAAGTAGAATCAGGTTAAGTATTAATTAACTATACGTCTAAGTAGCCGTAAACAAGCAGCTCTTCTAGCAGGTGCATGTGGTGATAGTGAGAAGGCGAACGGGATGTTCTGACAATATTTTAATTGCATGTAATTATGTCCTTCTCCAGCACAGCGACAGTCTTTGTTATACTGAAAAGCTATTCCCCCCCCACTGTTTGCTTTATGAGTGAGGAGAATGTGTGATTGGGCCACAAGACCAAAAATGTTCATTTATTATGTAATTCCTACAATCCTAAAAGTCCTTCAACCCATTCATCCGTTATCTATACCTGCTTGTCCTTCAGCAGAGTCTCACAGAGGGCTCTAGGTTCAAACAAGGGGACTGTCGTGCTGTGAGGTGCATTTTGAAGGCATTGATTACATTACTTCATTAAAAATCTGCCCCAGTGAAAGAAGAATTACTGATCTTGAAATATGCTCCTCTGACCGCTCCAAGTTCACGGTGTGTTTATTGGCTGTGGTCATTTGAATAATGGTGCATTTGTGAGAGATTTTGCAAAAATAAGGTGCAGCATCAACTACCGTGGGTATGATATTGTTGGTCTTATCGACTGTGTCATAACATTACAATATTATTTCAGTTTTTGTTCACTTGGTGCACAATCCTAAAACAAAAACGGAATCAAATTCAGCGAAGTGACCCATAGAAAATCATGAAGAGGGTAGTATGTTTCCAGGACAGGGGCACTAGTGTGGTTCTCTCTGCAAACAATGAAGCTTCACTGGGTTGTGTGCGGCACTTTAAAGGACTAGTTTGACACTTAATCGCTTCCTTGCTGAGGGTGAGATAAGAAGATTGATACAAGCTTCCAAACAGCTGCCAGTTAGCTTAGCTTATGCCAAGTTCACACTACAGGATTGTAGCCCTGACCTCGCCGTGGCTGACTAATAGCCCCTGATCAGAAGCAGATCAGCGCTCGCTCCTGTGAACAATGAATAGTGTGTGTGTGAACCGCTCAAAAACAGGATCCAGTTGCAGCTCGCAAAACGTGTTGCCTGCGGCTGCTGGATATGTAGCTGGCTGAATATCTGGTACCAGGAACGAGCTACAGCCGCTGAGAGCAGACGCTCCTCTCCTCTCTCCCTCACTCCTCTGCCGTCATCCACTGTGGCTCTCTGAACCCATTCTCATCTGGCATCTCTGTACGAAGCAGACGCAATGACAGCTACTATCATTATCAGAATACATGCAAACAAGCTGTTCAGTATTTGTAACTGTGTCATCTTTGCTTTGTATCAGTGTAAAAATAATCCTTGTTTTCCATGCATCCTCCTTATCCTTCCTCGGCGAAAACAGCACACTAAAACCTTGGATCGCTTGGATCACCAACTTCCCGCGTCACATCTCACATCTTGTTGTGTTTGACCCCCTGTCACTATTGTGCAGAGTTGCCGAGGCATTAGCTAACATAGTTTGCCTCCCACCACGCTAAAGCTAAAACTTTCACACCACAGAAATAGTCCAGCACAGAAGTGAAACCAGAACTTGACCTTTATCAGAGGTGATGTTGGGCAGATTCTTTTTTTTTAACCAGTGGACAGAACCAGGCTTGCTGTCGTGCCTCCTGATTCCAGTCTTTATGCTAAGATAAACTAACCAGCTGCTGCATAGCTTCACATTTAGGTCTACTGTATTATTTAGTGTTTTTACTTTGTGTGCTGAGAAAGAGCATATTGGGATCATCATGTGATCGTTCTTTGTGGTTTGGTTTAAACAACAGCTACGTGTCATATCTAATAAAGAGCAGACTGGACACTGACAGAAGAATGGAACATTTCATGTGTCCTTGGTTCATCCTTTTACGAAAAACAAAACAAAACAAAACAAAATAAAACAAGACAAGACAGATTTACCCAATCAGGTTTTTATTTGGAACAGAGTGGCAGATTAGTGACAGGGCGGTGGCGTGGAGGATCCGCCTCCTCTCGCTCACTCAGCCAATGACAGAAACTCAGCCTTAAAAAAATGCAAATGTATAAAAACAGGAATGGGAACAGCAAACATAGAGTAGTGTAGCCTCCATCGGGCTACACACATACACACACACACACACACATGCATACCTTTACTCACAAACAAATTCATCCTCTCTCTCTCACACATACACACACACACACACACACACACACACACGTCTTATTTGGCTACGCAGGCTTAGATGGGTACAAACACACATGTTTACACTTTGACAGTCACTTTAGAAAAGACAGTACGTGTTAAGGTCATTCCTGCCTGTGAGAAAAGTGGCGTGTTGTCTGTCGGTCTGTCCTGCGGCAGAGAGACAGGCAGGCAGACAGACAGACAGTGAAAAGACAGTCAGTGTGTGTGAAAGCCACTGTGAGGGGAACAGCTGCCCCGAATTCAGCAGTGAACAAACTAAACACACGCAGACACACACACACACACACACATGTCGACAGGCTGGTCAGTGTACACAAGAGTCTGCTGTGAAATACCAAGGTGAGCACTCACACACACACATACAGGTGGTGGCTTAGATGAGGCGTATACACACACACACACACACACACACACACGCACACACATATACATATATTCTCACACACTGGCGAGGTGGGCAGGTGACGTACACACACAGGAGTGGAAGAGGTGCGTTACCTGTCTGTGGAAGAGCGTGAGAACTGCTGGAGTAGGTAAACACACACTCGACCACAGTACATTCCGACTTTAACTCACCCCTCTTTTTCTTTCAAACACACAAAGACACATGCACACACACACACACACACACACACACACACAGGCATCCACACACACCCAGACTAGTATAGTTTTGACTCCCATGCATTTTTGTTCTACAGTACTGAGTATAATAGAAGCTACTAGCCCAGTCGCACTGGTGTGGTTATTGTTACAATCTCTTAGATAGAAGCACAGCCCTCCTGTCTCCTCACATTCCCAAACAGAATCCTTACCCCTTCCCCCCCATTGTCCCCTTCCCCGAAACCAAAAAAAAAGAGCCCGACGGCAGGTTCAAGTTGACCCCATAAACGCTAATTCGACAGCTGCTTCTCCTCATAACCAAAGCTTCGATGACAAAAGTTGCGATTTTGACCGAATTAGTGCATGCGGGAGCAACTTTCCTGCGAGGATTCACACTTTTTTCATTAAAGCCCCTCTCGCTTCCCAGAGGCCCCTCCCATCCCCGAAACAGAGAGCCAATGGTGAAAGAAAAAAAAGAAAGTGAGGCATGCAAAAAAAGGTGTGTGAGTGACGGAGGGAGGGAAGATATCAGATGAGGTGATGACTGGACGCGTAGTTGTGCTTTTACACAAACAGACCAAACTCTAAACCAACCGGTAACTGATACATAACTAATCAATAACATATTGAAACCACCTGATCTCGCTTGTTTCACGAGTGATGACTATCACGATGACGACGATGAGGATGACGATGAGGATGGGTTTGATATGTGATGGATTGATATGATTTACAGTAGATTCAAAGTCTGTGTGGTGTCTGCACTTGTGTGTGCGTGTGTATGTGTGTTTGTAAGTGTGTGTGTGTGTTTGTGCATGTGGCTGACGAGAGCACAGCTCATCTAGAGGTGATGACGGATGTGAGGGATAAAAACTCTTCATGATCATGCAGATGGTTAGTGATGCCAGAAAGGATACGCTGATATTTACATATAAAGTTGTTTTTTTTTAAACTGCTAAATACACATCCTCCTGTTTCAGAATTATTATTATTATTATCATTATTATTATGTTTTATTATTATCATTATTCACCATCCAGCCCAAAACATTGATATATTATTGGTTATTATTACTATCCGTAACTAGTCTTTGTACAGCTTAGAGGAGCAGATGGACCAGCCGACGTTTCCACAGCGGCTCCTCGGCGTTGAGAAACACGCCAAGGGTTGATCGCCGTTTTCTGGTTGGCCGGGCACAGAGAGAGAGGTCAGAGCCACCTTCAAGCAGATACACGTCTGTGTGTATGCGTGTGTGTGTGTGTGTGTGTGTGTGTGTGTGTGTGTGTGTGTGTGTGTGTGTGTGTGTGAGCGTTTTCATGTGGCTGCATGGATGTGCGTATGAGTCTTTGAGCACCAGAGGGATGGAAGGCACAAAAGAGACCTTTCCTCTCACCTTTTGACCCTGGGCTCTGTGCGGCCAACCAGACGCCGTGTGTGGATGTTTTTGGGTGGGGGGGAGAGAGAGGCAGAGTCGAGCCCACCCCCCTCTCTTTCTCTTTTGTGTCTCGCTCTGCTCGCTCCACCCCTCTCCTCTCCTCTTTTCTTTTTAGCCTTTTCATTCGCTCCATAAAAACAGAGGAGGAACTTTTTCTGTGTGCTCGAAAACACAAGAGCTTGTGTTTTGTTTTGTTGTTTGTTTGTCTTCTTTTTTTTCTTACAAAATAATCATATCATTACATACAGAACAAAAGAATCTGTAGAATATTAATAACAACATTTACTTTAAAAACATCTCGTGTGTATGTGTTATTTTTTTCAGAATATATTTGGATATTTTTTTTGTTCCTTTTGTTTGTTTTTTATGTTTTTTATGTCCTCTTCTTCGTTGAAAAGAAAGTTCCAAGTCTGCAGAGAGAAAGGCGCTCTCAAGTGTTTTGGAGACGAGAGGAGAGAGGGATGAGGAGAGGCGAGCAGATGAGGGGGAAGGCGACGAAGAGGAGGAGGAGGAGGAGGAGGAGGAGGACGGGGGCTTAGAGTATCTTTCTCTCTTCTCTCTCTCGCTCTTTCTCTCTCCCTCGGTGCGCGGTGTGTCCCTCCGCCATACGAGTGTTATGCATAAAACTCCTCCTGCTTGTCTGGTTTCTGGTAGGTGACGGTGGCCTGTTTGGGTTCCTCCAGCGTGTAGCTGCCCTCGTCCTTCTTCTTCATCCTGTACACCAGCAACATCACCAGGAAGGCTGCGAAAAGTGCGCCCACTACTCCTCCAACTATCACCGCTGAGGAAAGATAGAAAGAGAGGGTGGATGTCTTAGAAAACCAGAACATTCTCCGATAAACACACATAAACTAACCCTAAAATACCATTAGAGCCACATCCTGCAGCAGACTACATCACCACAGCTACCACAGCGTTGCTACGTTCTAGCTGCTAAGTGAAGACTGATGAGACTGAATGTGCCATTGTACATTGTGTGTGTGTGTGTGTGTGTGTGTGTGTGTGTGTGTGTGTGTGTGTGTGTGTGTGTGTGTGCGCGCAGCCCTGCAGTGCTACATAGCAGTTAAGCCCAATGGGGCTGGTGTAACCAAGCTGCAGCAGCTGCACCTTCCTCTCCACACGTCACTAATGAACTGTGTGCGATAGATAAATGTGTGGTTATCAAGAGGGAAAAATAACTTTCCCTTGTTAAACTAATTGGCATCGACGCCAAAATGGAGAACAAACTGTTTATTCTCCAAAATGCTGGAGGAACATTTGTCTCCATTTATTGTGTGGGAGGTGTTTGCTTTGTTCATTCCATTACTGCCAATATCAGAGTGCATCGGCTGGGGTATTTGAAACAGCAGAACTTTTCACCGAAGCACTGTCACTGCAAAAGTGTTCGCCACTCTTGACTTTTCACACCATTTCTTGTGATGAAATCTAATTTTTTTTTTTAAGTATTTTTTTTTTTGGTCAAATCATGTCATTTCTTAGTTAAACCGTACTCTACTTTTACCGTCCCTGATTTTACTGAGTGCACCATTTGCAGTTTCTCATAAAAAAAGACATGATGAATTACTTTTTCTAGAATCCATAGTACCAGATATCTATTGCCATCACTGACTGACTGAAAGAATCTTTAGCCATGCTAACAATGTGGATGGGTCCGTCCACCACATCGGTCCAGCAGATTACCATGAACTGTGATTTGTGATTTAGTGATCTCATTAATTTTCACCTGGTACTATCATCAAATCAGTCATTTCAGTTCGTCCAACAATTCGGCATAGAGGGGTCAGCCATGGTCGCTAGCATGGCTGTAGACTCTTAGTCTCGTTAAATAAAAAATTGACGCAACAGCCACAGCACTGTATAGATTTGTGGTGTAAAGGCTTTAGGGTGCAATATGCCAGTCTTGTTGAATTCATCCTAAAAACAAATAGGGAGCAGTATATCACCTCAAATAACCGCTAACTGCTGCTAACTGTAGATACCATAAGCTAGTTAGCTCAGTTAGCTGTACAGCTCGCAGTCCGGACAGGAAGCTTGGTGCACCTGGGAGTGTTGGTTTTTTACACTGCTACCAAAAGAGCTTTGGAGCCTGAGGGGTGGGGTTAGTGGGTTAGCATGCTAAATTCAGTATATAGTTCTGAAACACAAAACATAGATGTCATAGTTTCAAAGCTGTTACTTCTTCACTTCATGTTCTTGATAATCTTATTTTTTGGAATGTTTTCAACTAAAATGCTGATATATTGCACCTTTAATTGCAGAAGTCTATAGAAAATCTTAGAAACTATATAAAAAAAACTATATATATATATATATATACATATAACTATACGAAGGAAACAGAACAGCAATCAGTCGCTGCATTAACGTACACCCTAATATTCCAGAAAATCTGGAAAATCTTCTGAATCAGTGTGAAAAGTCAATAATGGTAAGTACGTACAATAGATGATTACAATGCCTACACATGTACAGCACTATATATAAATGTATGAGCCTGATATGAAGGGTTCTAACTTGGTTCTATCACACAGAAAGTGTAGTCTAACATCTGTTGCCTCCTGCTCTTTACCGATGACCAGGAAATCAGCGAAAACCACAGCGAACAGTCCACCAATCAGAACAGCTGAAGGAAAGACAGAGAGCCGGTCAGGTCAGGCAAGTTGGCTGCGCCCTCACTTTCTACGACAGCTCTTTGGGATGAGGAGAGGAGAGGGGGGCACTTGAAAAGAAATTGGATTTGCCCAGAGGGAAAATGATGAGAAAAAGAGGGGAGAAAGGAGGGGTTGGAGAACCCAAGAAGAGGATTGCTTGTTCTCAATGGGTCAAACGGGGCTAAGTAGCACATTCACTTATCGTGATGAATCTGCAACTACTTGAACGCGAGTTACTGCCAGTTTATCTTAGCAGCTCCCAGTAAGCAGGGAAAGAATAGGAGGCAACGGGGGATGAAATCTGTTGCTCTATGAGGTGTCTACCAAGCGGTTTAAATGACAGACAGGATCAGACAGGCAGCGAGACAGACAGACAGACAGACACAGAGCTGTGTGACCAGGACAAACATTTAGAAAAGACTTCACTTGACAGGGAGATACCTACCTATTAAGACCTCTTTTCTCTCCAGGATGTTCTTCTGTGGGAGCTGGGCGGCAGAGCTTCCTCCGTCCACCGTGTTTCCGATCAAATCAGGCTCCACTGGCAGCATACCTCGACCGAGATCATTCCGGCGATCGTCATGGATCTCGAAATCTCCACTCGTCCCCGCAGCACCCATGTCGTTGTTAGCCTCCTGGGACGGAGAGAAAAGTGAGACTAATGACAGGAAATTTACATTTGATAAAATCACATTTGTTCCATGGAGCTGCTGCACTGAAACTCATCCAAACCAACACAAACAGAGAACTTTCCATGGCACATGTTCGCCGTTAAAACAATGAGCCTCTGTATGTTTCTCAGTGGGGGAAAGCTGCAGATTATCCAACACATATACGCACTTCATAAAATCTGGCAGCTCAATTTCAACGTGGAAACCCAGACAAATCTTTGTGCATCATGCTTTAATGCAGCACTGACGCAAATAAACAGGAGCACACTAATCATTGAAATAGCTCTGGTCTGTAAAGGACTAGGCTGTCAGTGTTTAAGAGGCACGCAGATTCAGGGCTGGGTATCAAACCTCAATAGTTTATTGGTTCCGACCAAAATGAGTCCATTATACAGATTTGTGGTCTCATCCACTTCAATTCACTTTGATCAGATAGTTCTTGACTTAAATCCTCATTTTGCCAATTTTAGACTGCATTTCACTGAGGCAAAGCTAGAGTATGACTTCTTGTGTTTATGCCAGTTTTAAAGGGAAAGGTTGGTGATATTGATATTATTGATCTTAATGTGCCATCAGATCTCATTGGTTGTTCAGAACCAACAATTAATTGATTCCTGAAGCACTGCCTTTGTAGCTGAACCATGATATAGCTTATTCTTCTATAGCAAAAACCTTCTTTTTGTGAAAAAAAAAAAAAAAAGCCATACATAAACCACAAGTGACATGTTCTGTCATCATCATGAGCATGGGCATGGTTTGCTTTGGTTCAATCCTACATACACCATCCTGCTGCTTCAATTACTCAGTGGGTCAGCAAATGTGAATTAATCTGCAACTGAAAATAGTCCTCAATTAACACACTATCATCTCCTGTATGAGTTACAAATGAGTAGCTTGTTTTGCTTAAGGACATTTTTGACATTTTGGAAACTATGCATAGTTGCTTTCTTGCTGAGAGTGAGGTGAGAAAATGATACCACTCTCATGTCTGTACATCAAGTATCTAGCCAGAGACCGGATGATTAGCCTAGCTTAGCATAAACACTGGAAACAAAGGGAAACTGCTAGCCTCGACATTACACAAAGTCGCTTTCTTTCTGTGAGTGAGACGAGAGGATTGATACCACTGTCAAGTCTGAACATTAAGTATAGAGCTGAAGACCAGAGGTGATTAGCCTAGCTTAGCATATATACAGGAGACAGAGGGAAAAAAATTTGCATGCTTCAGGCTTAAGTTAAAAAACATATGTTTACCTGCGCTAAAGTCTTAATAAATGTGGAATATGTAATTTCTCCCACTTTGGGTCTCTCACTCAAAACAGTGAAGCCAAAAGACGTAGTTTGATGATGATGTGAAGAAGCATGGGATCGTGGGAGTTGTAGTCTTTAGTGTGAAACAACCAACATTGCCAATGAACATATCTGACGTCGCAGGTTCAGTCATGTTCACTATCCTCCTTCCTCACTTGTTGAGGAACATTGTTGGAAACATTAGAGATAATGTAAGTAGACAGGTCAACAAAATATATAACAAAGGCTGACTTGTTTTTATACATTTAAATGTGGAGCTGTTACATATTAAACATGCTGTATGTTGTTTGTTTAATCACCACACAAACAGTAGTGTAAAACCAACAATTTGTGGTTTCAGGGGGTTTTATATGCTATAAATAATTCTTGGCAAACAAAAACTTGGCCCCAGAATCTTGTCGTCGTGACTATGCCAGGCTGGTTCACTGGGTGGATGGATAAACTGTTGTTTATCAAGAAATAGTTCCACCACTTAATTTCCTCTAAACCATGAAACTCACATTTTTACATAACTCTGCTTTGATGGTTGCCTACAGGAGGAAGATATTATTTTTAATTAGTACATTAACGTGGGTTTGCTGACTGAACTCACCTGTGCAGTTGTGGGCTGCTGTGGGCGGGTCGTCCTCTCTGTTGGCACTGCCTGAGTGGCTGTCGTCATAGGAACCCTGGGCCTGAAGGGGACCCTGGTCTTGACAGTGGTGGCGACGGTGGTGGTAGGCGCATCCGTCTTGGGCTCAGGGGTGGTCTCTGCTGTGGTTGACATGTCTTCATCTGTGGTGGTTTCCATGTCGAAGCCTGGGTAAACCAGTGTGGGTTCAGGCGACAGGTAGACGTCCTCTTCTTCTTCCGTGGTGCTCAGGTCGTCCGAACCGGCAGAGGGTGCTGCACTTTCTGCAGTGCTGTCTGCTGGGTTGGTGGTCACAACAGGGACGGCAGCTGGTGATCGTGGGGCGGCAGTAGTCTGGGCAGCGGCCCTGATTCGCTCCAGCTCTCTCTCTCTTTCAAGCTCACGCTCTCTCTGCCTCTCTCTCTCTTTCTCCCTCTCTCTCTCACGCTCCCTCTCTCGCTCACGCTCTCTCTCCCTCTCCCTCTCTCGCTCCATCTCCCGGACACGCTCCCTCTCGCGTTCCCTCTCTCTCTCCCTCTCCAACTGTCTCTCCTTCTCCAGCTCTCTCTGCCTCTCCAGCTCTCTCTCCCTCTCCCTCTCTTCCTCCCTCTCTCTCTCCTTCTCCATCTCCTTCTCTCTTTCCCAGAACACACCGCTCTCCCCGTCAGCCTCGGTGGGCAGCGGGGTGGCGGTGGGGTCCTCTGGGTCAGGGCTCGGCTCAGCTGCAGGTGAGGCGGAGGGGGCGGGGCTAGTGGCCTGGGTGGTGGAGAGGAGGAAGGGCTCTTCTGTGGTAAAAGACACACCCGCCGATGTCGGCCTCATTCTGATCTCAGGAACTGGAGAGGAGAGGAAATGTAATCAGAAATATAATTACATATATTGCAAGGATTTTTTACATAAACATCGGCTCTTTCTATATAGTTATTACGGTTATTCTTAAAGGGTAAGTCCACCAGTTTTACACATTCAAATGTGTTTACACTTGATAGGTAGTATGACTGCACATGCAAAACACTAGTGTAAAGTCTTTTGTGGCTCCAGCGGAAGCTGCGTGTAGCGACATAGATTGCCTCCAGTGATTTCACTTAGTGGCTAAGATGCATTGTGGGTAATATAGGTGCTAGGCTTTAAAAAGCAGTCCACCGGTTTAGCATTACACTCTTATAACACTGTTATACTCATTATTCCATGTTTTCATCTTCCTTTGAAAAACTTGTCACCTACATTGCCCACAATGCAATGTAGCCAGTGAGTGACATCACTGGATGCAATTTCTCAGATTACACGCAGCTTTGCTGGAGCCACAAAAGGGTTTATACTGCCTTTTTCACATATGTAGTAGTACTCCATGAGACCTGTAAGCACACTTTCATTTGTTACCCTCTAATGCTTGTCGCCAGCTCAGATTCTTACCTATCCTGGTTGGAAAATTCATAAAATTAAAAGTATTGAGGTTGAACTGAGGGAGCTCTCTGCCTGAGGAAGAAGCTGCTTTGTAGTCTGGTGGTACGGCGTTCAGGCAAAGTGAATTTTGCTTCGCTTTTGTCTACAGGGGCCGCCAGAATCAGCAAAAAATGAAAAATTCCTTGTCACAGCTTTATTTTAAGAAGCAGGGGAGTCAAAATAATTACACATGTACACATCTCACTTAATCACACATCCCGTTCGTCACTCAACCGTCACACAGCCCACACAAACATTAAATCAGAAACCGAGACTGTGGCTGTATTTGAAAAATCAGTCCCCTGGGTGCTCATTCACTGCTCTCTTTATAATTAACATTCAATAGCTGACTCTCTATTGAGAAGGACAAGAAGATTTTAGACACTTAAAAATCACACTGTCATTGTGCGTCATCACTTACAGGTGTAGCGTTGCATAATCAACATTTTTGCAATCCATAAAATGTGACACATCACACTGTGGGACTGTTTCTAGAGAGCAGTGTACACCACATCTTGCCTACATTTCCCACTATAGTCAACGGGAATATATTCTAAAGGTTATTTTTTGGGGCGCTTTGGAGAGGTTACAGCTGGGAATCAAACTTGAGGGCATAGGAAATTTGAGGGCAGAGATATGAGTGACTCCTATGATGGTCCTAAGCCGACTTAATTTGAGAATTCTTCCTCTTCGCTCTGGTTTTAACCTCCATCAACGCTAAGCTGCCGTGTTTCTCACCTGAAAATGGAGCTTGTTAAAATAGCTCTCCGTATTGGCTCAATCTGAGCATACCTGCCTCCTGTTTTTAGTGTGGGCAGGGAAAGGATGATGTAAACCTGGTGGTGCAGTTAAAGATAGTGTTGCACTTCCATAAGGTCGGAGGACACGCAACGTGCGGATTCAAAAAAGATTTGTCCATATTTTTAAAGCATAAGCCGAGTTTCTGTTTCCCTCTCTCGCCTCTCTGCGATCGTTTCCAATGTCAATAAAGCAAATCATACAGCACCGCCATGTTTGTTTTGTCAAATGACTTCTGGGTCACAAAGTAGTGATTTTATTGACGACTCAGTGCGGCAATCAGAGCAGCAATCAAATCACTATTTTCTGCTCATTAAACCGTCTGCCGACGAAAAACCCGGAAAAATATGTAAAGTAGAATAACAGCAGTGAATTGTGAGTTCAGCTGTACTCGAACATCGACGGAACGGAGGTTGGTTTTTACCAGCGGAGACCAGATGTTGGCTGTGATGTGTGGTTTTGACGGAGGATGGAGAAGAAAAGATTTAACTGTTGTTGTTTGGCGTTTCAGAATGGAAGGAGGTTTTTTAAGCAAATAAACGGAAAAGGCAGAGGTGGATACAAGAGAAGAGAAGAGAAGAGAAGAGAAGAGAAGAGACAAGCAGACGAGACGAGACGAGACGAGACGAGAAGAGAGGAGGAGATGGTGCTGACGACTGAGTCATTCTCTTCTTAAATCTCATAATAGCATTATACCACCTTTCATTTCGCCATATAGCAGTGAAGCTCCCTGGGTTGAAAGAGAAACAAATTGAATTTACAGGCTCAAAGACATGAAGGCTGACAGAGGAGCTGGAGAAGGAGAGCGAAAATGTGGACTCGAACAATGCATCTTCTGTTAAACTTATCACACGCCTCAAAATGCCACATTCTGCAGCAGACAGCGACGCAAAACGCACATCCGCCTGTTGAAAATGAGCTTTCCCTTTGGAATCTGAGGGCTCTGTATCACGGTTTGAGATAAAGCAATTTGCCGGGGCTGCTGTTTCGACCACAGGGGGTGCCCCATCTGCACTCTCCTGCTCTGAATTGTAATTTATTTTGCCCTCCGCTAGCGCAGTGCCTGAACCGAGGGCAGCCCTCAATGAGTCATGCTTAATAAGGAGAGCCATGCGGCCAGATCAGAAAATCAGCCTGAATTACACCAATGTGATTTACGTTAAGTCGGTAATTCCTACACACGCAGGCAGCCAGCTCACTCAAATGCAGATAGACGCTTGCAGATAGGTGCACACAACTGCTGGTGCGCGTGTGATCGTCTAATCTGTGTGGACTGTAATCTGATTAGAGTAAATAAGATCTCGGGGAAATGAGCCCTTGTTGTTGCTTGTTTGTGAGGGCGTGTCTGTGTTTATAGGTGCTTTCAATAAATGTGAATAAAACCTGTCTGTCGGGTCAAACGGCGTGTCTGATCCGTGCAATTGTGTGTGCGTGGCCTTTGTGCATGTGAATCTCCTGAACAGAGTGACAATAAGTCCAGAGTGAGGAGGAGGAGGAGGAGGGAGGAGGGGTCTTCAGGGTCAGCAGATTGAAACCCAGCAGCTGTCGACTTTGAAAGCACCGGGGCGTGAGTGTGTCACCTCACTCACACACACACACACACACACTAAAACACACACACACAAACTTACAGCCAGAGCCAGAGCCTGAGTAAAGGTCCTCGTCGTCGTAGAACTCGTCTCTCGTCGAGCCTTCATCATCGATGGACGGTGACCAAGTCTGTCCCTGAGAGAGAAACAGAGGGGGGTTCAGACGATACAGATTAGAGTTATCCATCATGAATGACTGAGCTGTTCGTCATTTCATTTAAAAGAGAGACCACTTTGGCAGATTACATGCACACACTGACACGCACACAACCGTTCGAGAGGGGGGTGCGGGCGGCATTATGGCGGACAGGGCAACATCTGTCCGTCTGCGAGGCCATGGAGGAGCATGGTTAATGAGTTGATCTAAAGCTGGGGTTTTGGCAGAGGAACATCAAAGCCTTTAAGGAGAGAGGGGGGTTTATTCAGGCTCTGCGAACGTGTCAGTTACAAGCTATGCTCAGCCTGTAAAGTAGCATGCAGAGTGCGAAGAGGCAGTTAACTTGTGAACTCTCCGGCTGCCACTCACAACAATATCCATCATTAATTGTTTTCTTTTGATTGAATCAATCGTTAGATTATTGAGCCAAAACACACTGTTTGTTTCCAGGTGGCTAGCTAAATACGATATTCTTCTTTCTTGATGTTATGTCAGAGTGTATATACATCTCAGGACGCTAAGATTCACGTTTGATGCTTTCATATCTCATTAATAACAAAACTGTCACTAACGTTAGCTTAGAGACCTAAATTACCTCAGACTAAAGGAAATCACAGCTTGCGTTTACCCCAAACTAGCCCTTAGTCAGAAATGACGGTGTTACTAGATATCCTAGATTCCCAGTGAACAAGCACAGCAGAAACGTCAGATAGATATCTTTGAGTGTTACAGTTACATTTGAAAATCACAACAGAAATAAACAAGTTTCACTTTTTCCACATATCTACACATTGCAAATCAACTATCAGCTGTCTACCCTGAAACTACTGTTGTTGTTAGTGCTAGGAAACAGCGCTTACTGAGAGAAAACAGTGAAAAATTCTAATGTCCTATTCGGAAGTCAAATTGTCCTCAAATTTCTTAATTTTTCCAACCAACATGATAAAACCTAAATATATTCAGTTTCAAATGTTAAATCAGCAAAGAAAACCACCCAATTTGAGAAGCTCAAACAAGAGAATATCGGGCACATTTCCTTGACAAAAGGTTTATCAAACAGCTAATTAATCAAGCAATTGTTTCAGCACTAAATTGTTTTCATTTTTAAAAAGTCAGAAAACAGTGAATAAGACTAGCTTCACGCTAGCAGCTGTGTGAGGCTGCACCAGTCGAGCTTTGAGCTACATGCTAACTGTAACAAGCTAACATGGTCACTGTAAGAATGCTTACACGCTGATGTTGGGCAGGTATAAAATGTATATGTTCACCATTTTAGTTTAGTGTGTAAGCATGCTAACATTTGCAGATAAGTACTGAACAAAGTACAGCTTGCAGGTCCTAAATCAGAGTTCTGGAAAAATGAACATTTCGACCTGATAACAGAGCTCGACCAAACGTTTGGGGTTCATCAACATTTTTACAGTTCATCCAGAGAGAAACAGATATGTGCTGTGCCAGTTACAATTTGTGACAATCCCACCGACAGGTGTTGAGAAATTTCACTTAAAACCACAAATGTGAGCCTCATGATAAGATAAGCTAAATGAAAAATCACCAGAGTGATGTAGGTTTTAACCCTCTAAGCACCATATAATTATCTCTACCAAATGTCATGGCAATCCATCCGGAAGTTGGACCAAGCGCTGCTAAAAAATTGTCTGCTCTAATTTCTCACAAAGCGGCGTCTTAAAATTGTTTGTTTTGTCTGGCTGATAGTCCGAAAGCCAAAGATGTTTAGCTTAATGAGCAATTCCTCACATTTGACAAGCTGTGACAACCAAATATTTTGCTTTATAAATTACTTTAGATAATCTTTGATCAATATTGCTGTAGTTTAATAATATCAGCAGTATTTTGGGCTGAGTGTTTGCTTTACATTTGAGTATTGATAGCTGCACACTGAAGGCTCTCCATCTGTAACTGTCTCCCATCGATCATTTCGAGGCGTCCTCCCTTCTCATCACTGCGCCTCAATCCAGGCCTATTTCATCTGTGGAAAAACAAAAGTGCAAGCTCGCCCTGCGACCTCTGCTAAGGTCAGGGGACAGAGATTAGTCGTATATCGTCCGGGAGTTGAACCTCTGAAGTGAGTGACCTCAGCCTCCTGTCACGTTGAGGCTGATCCCTCCTCTCTCTTCATTCATCTCTCTGTCTTTCTCTCAACCTCAACGCCATATCCCTGCCATGTTTAAACACTCACCGTAGCACTCACTAAGTCATACAGGGTCAGCTAATACTACTATCAAATGCATGCACTTAAGAGACACCGCCCATACTGCAGTGCAAAGATATACATTTCCAATCTACAGCTCATACCACGCTCGCTTCAGAGAGTACTGTTACTGTATAAACTTATTCTGGCCTGTCAAAGCACTTTATGAGCGTATTTCCCTCTTGTTTTACTTCATACTTTATTTCAGTGTTTGGTCTCCACTGACTCCTAAAGGAAACATCTGGATTTTTAGCTGCTAAATGCTTCACTGTGTTCACTTGCTAGTTGCTAAGTTTGTCTTGTATCTGTTTGCTGCTGGGGAGGTAGTTCACAGTGGATTTGTCAGAGATTTTTCACTGAAACGGCTCTAAGCTGCGGCTGGAAAAGACGAGTTAATTTGACGTCTGGAAACCAAAACAATGAGCTGAAAGGTGCTAAAACACTCCACAGCGTTGAGTTGAACTGAAGAGTCGGCTGGTGATTTCTCTGTTGGAAATAGGGTGAATGGTGTCTCTGCCCGCCCCCCATCACTTGTTTATGCTCTATGTAACTTCAGTGAGAGTGTAGGATCACAGCGTTACATGAATGTTTACTTTAACATTCAAGTTTTCAACACATGACATTGTTACGATCTAATGATTTTCGTTTGTATTCAGCACCTACATTACATCTGACGCGTTGTTACAGATCTGGGATTTGTGTTTCCGAAAAACAGTGGGGGGTGCCAAATCACACAATATATCCATTTCTACATAATGTTGCTTTAACTTAGGTAAAGTTTTGAATGCAGAAATGTATACATTGAAATGCAGTTGCACGGTACCGATTTCAGTGAAGTAGTGGAGTTTGATACTTTTGCCATCACTGCATTTTGTACCTAGATCCAGCTTGATGCACACTAAGTAGTACCATGCGGTGATGCCAACAACAAAGGGCTCAGTTTTGCTTCAGGTATTGGAAAACAGTCAGTCCACTGCTGAATATGTGACCAAAACAAACTTATCTTCTCAGCAATCTTAAGCCCATCCTGAAGCCCTATGGAGCTGTGCCTTTACTAGCCTGTGTGATACTAATTGCGGACAAAAACACATGCACACAGAGAAGCAGCAGAGGCTCCTCCCCGGCTCCAGACAGAAGAAACCTGATGCCTTTAAAAGCCAATAAAAGCATAATGGAATCTAGAAACCCGAGCATCTCAGTCCATCACATCTCAGCGTGAGGTGGAGCTGAAACGCTATATGTACCTCCTGCAAATGAAATTGACTTGAAGTCGTTTTGGCTCCTGACACGCCGAGGTTATGGGCTTCACAAAGTGGAGGGATGAGAGTGTGTGTGTGTGTGTGTGTGTGTGTGTGTGTGTGTGTGTGTTTCACGCTTTGAGAGTAAATGTGTGTGTGAAGTCCTGGTGATCTCAAACACTGAAAGTGCCGAAAAGTACTGAAAAGACGTCTCAGTGCAAGCATGGTGCCAGTGTGTGTGTGTGTGTGTGTGTGTGTGTGTGTGTGTGTGTGTGTGTGTGTGTGTGTGTGCTGTATTCCAAGGATCAGTTTTACAATGAAGGCCGTTGCTATGGGCAACCTTTGCCTTTCACAGAAATTCCTGTCTCCCAGTGAGAAGCTTCCAGACACACACACACACACACACACACACACACACACACACACTCACACACTTTTAAGAGCTCCAACTACATAAGCAAAGGTGTTATGTAACGTCAAATAAACAACCCTTAAAAAGCCAACATCAAAACAGTCTGCTCCTCCAGCTCCACCCTCTATCTGTCCCTCAGATGCCCCCCCCATCCCCGGATCCACAATCTCTGTGCCAGTGTATCCCTGTCCTCGCCCCATTTTCCTTTCATCTTAAACTCCATTCCATATCTCCGGGCTAGCCCCCTAAATTCAGCGTGACTCCTAAAAACACACACACATCTTTAAATAAACACACACCCCGCCCCCAAGGCGGCACCGGCGCCTACCCCAGGGGCCCCTTTTACAAGTCCCCCATACACACAACCACCTCCAGGACATACTGGGGCTGCAAAGGCTACTCTGCTGTTTGCTTATTTCAGTTTTTGGGAGCTGGTGTGTGTTTAAATGTGCATCATCTGTGTTTATCCAAACCTTTAATATGTAACCACCACCCCCCTTGTGTCTCGACATGTTCAATTTACGATATTATACGTGTGAATTCAGGGTATGGCGGGCAGGAGGAGTGCGTCATTGTATGTAATTACAGTGTGTGTCTGGATGGGTATAATAACAGGTTTTGCATGTGGTGCATGTGTACAGGCACACACAAATGCCCCTCAGACCTACAGTATCACAGTGTGTGTGTGTGTGTTTTTATGTGATTTTGGGGGCTCGAATAGGGCCAGCTCTGCATTTTGCCTCTGTTTCAGGAGCTATAAACAGCTGCACTTTCTGCCTGCGCCACATAGCTAACTAACCACAACGAGACGCAACGAGCTCCCCTCCACCGCACGCATCACCCGGGGCCAAAATCATCTGTATGTTGCCCTCAATTTCCCTCCACCACTGCATTTTGTTCCCATTCGTTATAAAAGGAAACTGTAAGATGACAGCCGTATTCGGCTGGATCTGCGCTGTGAATGCAATCCTGGTTTTTGGCAACGCATGAAGCACTGCCATTGTGAGACATGCAGTGCCAGTTGGAGTCATTTTAAAACAATCTGGGAGCGTGGAATATATAATTATGTATACTTGTGTAAAAGGAGAAGGGGAAAACATCAAATTGAGGGACAGGGAAAGAACTGAAGCAGAGAAAGAATCTGTGTTTGTCGCTGGAATGTCATGTTCTGACAAAGCGAACACAGGTGTGTCCTCTGCTGCAACATTTGCGGTTACTCAGGTAGAAACCTGATCTAAAGCTGACATCAGGCTTTGCACTATACATTTGATCCTATAGCTGCATTGTGAGTGTGTGTGTCAGCTAGTTTTACCCGGTTTACAGCCACAGAGCCTCGATTTTATACCTGAGCTGACTGCACTGAGCTTTCACACAGGAGCTGATTTGTTCCAGATTTTTAAATTTAGGATGAAAAAAAATGCACGATTATAAAAGTGTGACATTAAACCTGCAAGCTGACAATGAGAGGGTGTGACAGTGTGTGTGTGTGTGTGTGTGTATGTGTGTGTGTGTGTGTGAGGGTTATATGACAATTACCAGCATCTATGTGGCAGAGAAAAGACCATGGTGTGTGTTATGTCTGTAGGAACAATGGGTGCAGCTCACCTACCACTAAGAAGCAGGAAGTCAGATAACAATAGCAGGCAAAGGTAGTTATATAGACACAGTGATTCACACACACACACACACGAACACACACACACACACACACACTAGTGGAAGATTTACTGGCCAAAGATGATTCTTTTTTGGTTGATTTTCTGGCTGGTCCAGTCAGAGATCCCCTCTAGGCGAGCCGGGCAGATAGAAAGCTTCATTGTGATTGACTTCAAATGCATTCTTCAGTAACCCGAGAGGCTGCTGCTGCTGCTGCTGCTGCTGCACAATGCCTGACACACACACACACACACACACACATACACACACACACTCGAGCAGTTCTATCTCCTATAGCTGATACAGTCGACGCAATGCTGCTCTGCTTTGCAGAAATAATCGTTAATTGTGCTTTTTAATATGTGAGATTTTATCGGGGCGAGTGTTCTCGGCTGCTGCAGCATCTCTGAGCCTTCAAACTGTGAAGAATAATTTGAATACTCCCTCTGCTTTCTGGCACCATCTGTGAGTCCCACTCCTCTAGCTGTCCCTCCATTTACTGCATCCACAGTGTCGGAGGAGGAGAGGGAAGAGGAAAACAATGAAAGAGACACCGAGGTTGTCCGTTGTATTCTTATTTCATGTCCCCTTTTCACACTCTTTCCTCAGAAATGGAAGAATCACCTTCAAGGTACCACATGTAATTTTAGTTCAAACATACCAAACATTTACAATATAACAGTACTGATGTTATGTCAAGGAAATCTTTGTATTGTGTTGAAGAGATGTCCACTCAAGCTAGCATGCTAGCCAGCTAGCTAAAGGTCGGTAAATTACTTTCTCCCAGCAGTCCAAAGCTCCTGTTCTAGCGGTGTAAGAATCAATACCCCCTGGCAGTCCAGCTAGCTGCTCAGCTAACTGAGCTAACAAGCTAACAGTAGCTACAATCATGGATGTATGAACACAACACTGTTAGCAGCAGTTAGCAGTTACTCTAGTATAGGCTGCCCCTGTTTGTTGGGAGTATGAATACAAGGTGGCTAATTCTTATCCAATGCACATTTAAATATTTTGACTTACATTTTGACTTCCTCACATTAAACTTTACAGTCCAAAATTCAAAGACTCTTCATTTTCTGTCATAAATAACAAAGAAAAGCAGCAATTCCTTAAATTTAAGAAGCTGGAACCGGCAAATGCTTGACTTCTGTGCTTGAAAAATGACTAAAACGATCAATAGACAATTGGAAAATAATTTTCTAATCAACTTATTCCTCAGCTCTAAGTGACATTTTAAAATGAACCATCGGGAAAGTCCCAAAATATAGGCAAAAAAATGTCCAAGCTGCGCAAAAAGCTGTGTTAAGACCTCACATGAGCAGATCCACACCCTTAAACTAAATGTGTATTATTGTTGCAATGAATGGCTTAAACTTCAATGTGGGTGTCCTGAAGTGCTGGTTGTCAAACGTGTCACCAGGCACTTGAACGCAGCATGATAGTAATAATCATCTGGCAGGGATTTGAGACCCAGATCATCCTCAAAATGAGGTAAACTGATCTTTACGGGAAAGGTTTTCTAACCAACCTGCAGTTTAATTCACTGTGGGTGGAGGGCCCACGCTTCATGCTGCTAATCATGGCTGTCTGCGTGTCCACTCCTCTCCAGAGCAGTCTGACCTCAGCTGATAAGAGCTGGACAGTGGGAACAAACTGACAGGAGGGCACCGTTGATAACCCTCTACCTGGAAAGGGTCAGACCGCTTGGCGCACGTCCTCCGACTAATTGCGCACTTACAGGAAAACCTGCAGTCGGTTTACTGTTTGTATTGTTCCACGCCCATCTTTCTTTCCGGAGTGGATCCCCGACCCTGTCAGCAGTGACCTCTAATCTCCCTCCATCTTTTGCTTTTCTTTCCGCCTCGTCTCACTCGCCGCCGCCCTGCTCTGCCCCTCTTACCAGCTGGGGGAGATTGGACGACAGCCAACCTGGACGCTAACACACTTACAGTCAGACAAGGAGATGTGAGAGAGATAGAGGGCAGCCAGTGTGTGTGTGTGAGTGTGTGCTCGTGTGAGTAGGTTACCAGGTGACGGCCTGGTTAAGACACCTGCCACCCTTAGCAGAGATTAGCACAGAAAGCCTGTGCACAGTCACACCACTCGCAGACTTCAAGACACCTTTGAACGCACACACAGACACACACACAGACACAGTCGGGTGTCCAGACAGTATCTTGTAGCGATGACGTCAGGTGCACTCCTGCGAACATTAACACCTGCACGCTACAGCCAATGAGGTCAACACAATCCTGTCTCTGTCTACCTTTGCAGTCCTAAAGAATCTCAAGTATTCATTGGAACCCAGAACCCTCCTGACATCCATGTTTTGCATGTTATCTGTGGTATATTGCAGACTAATTTTAACTCCAGAGTTTGGTTGTTGGTCCAAACTATTTTGTGTACACTTGAGATGAAGACAATAAAGTCTGAATCTCCTCCAAAGCCTCCTGCCACAGCAGATCCACAGTAGCCAGGTTTCTGTCTGAATGTAGGGCGGAAAATCTGCACGAAAAATACGCTACCTGCGAAACATTAGGGGAACAGGAAGGAAAACAGGAACGGATATTAATAAAAGAATAAGTTATTCAGCTATTATCTACTATCAGCAGACGGGGGCGCATGCTAACACTTTTAGCTGAGCAGCTTTCAGCAAAGGTTGTAAATAGTGTCTTTTCAACTCAATCTGGGATGTCTCGGCTTCTGGAGACTTCTGTCTGAAGCCATTTTATGTTTTCTCAGTTATCCCCATCTACTTCGGTTGTTTAGGAGAATGCTGCTACACCTGTTTGGTGCAGGTTTGGTTTGGTTCACTTGACTGAATCAGGGAGAGTGAGTGGGTAATGAATGAGTCATTTTTTGGGTGAACTTATCCCTTCATCTAGATGTTACTATTGACCTTTTTTGAAACGTATTGTTTGCTTTTGTTCATTTTTTGAGTGACAATTTTTGTGTTTGTCTCCACTGTAGGTTTCTTCTGTTTGTGTAAAGTCCCTTTACTTGCATTCTGACTTCTGGCTGGTGTCGCGATCCACTGTTGACACTGTGTAACTTAGCTTGTTGCCTTTTTTTGTTGTTGTTTTTTGCGAAAGAAAGTCTAGCTAACACTTTGTAGAAGCTAACGAGGAAGTTTCAATATTGGTATTTTAACGAGATAAACAGCTGCTGGCGCTATTCTCCATTAATCACTGCGGGGGAGGAGGCGATGTGATTAAAGCTCCAATCAAACCTTCAGAGGGTGCAAAAGAATGAAGAAAACATGACGTAGAAATGGCATTTATGTTTGTTTCATGTGTTAATTTCAGGCGCATGACAGACTCATCGTTGCTCCATGCAGATCTGACGTTTTTATCCCCCCTTCGGCAGATGTTTAAGTCTAATGATTTGTGTATGTCGTGACTCATTCGCTGCGTCTGTCTTCAAAAGATATGGTGACATTTCCACCTCAACCAAAGACGTGAACCATTACCTTTTTTTGTATTAGGACTATTCTGTTGTGCATATATTTCAAGGGCTTTACTTATCTCAAAAGTATGCTTTTATTTTTATGTACGCACTGTGCAGCTGTTTAGGTGAAAAACAAACAAATGTATGATAAAAATGTACATATATCTAAATATTTGTCAGAAAGGGTCATCTGATCTGTAGATCCCCAAGTAAAGCATCTCCATTTGTTAGTGCCTAACCGTGGCCCAGGTTCCCAAGAATTCCTCTCAGCTCACTGTTGATGCTATGAAACTTAACTATGAGCTGTGACGCTATTAAACAATATTAAAAAAAAAAAAAAATCAGAGGCCATATCTGAAGTAAGAAATATGCAAGATTTTCACACAATACAGTAATGAAAGAAAAAAAAATCCCTCGCCCTGTGGGTTAAAAACATTCAGCATCCATCAGAATCTCTCTCAAGCTATATTCCTAATGCGCACATTTACTGTCACCGTTTTGATGAATGTCTCCTCCTGTGAAATAATAAGTAATTTCGGCACCCTGGGCCTCTTTTTTCCAGCAGTAAGCCGAGTCAAATAGCTCCAAATTTAAAAGTTAAATTATCATTTAGTGTCGAGAGATTCTTTGCGGTAACAGCTGCAGCGGGGGGTCATAAGCAGGCATCACTTAGTGTTTGCAAGAAGGAACCTGCTGAGCAATTTTACACTGATTAGCCGTTTAAATGATGGGACCGCGGTTCTGGGTGTCTCGGATAAAATCACACTACACAGGGATTAATAGAATGAGAACGTTAGATGCCACTTTTGAGCCTAATACTTGGTTATAAAACAAACATTAAGTGAATTACGAGAGTTATAGCCACTGATGTTATTTTTAAATATATAAAGATCCAAACTAAAATGATCCCTGTGCTCATGAGGCTGTTAGTAGCACTGAGTGGGAAGGTAGAAATTTGAATTAGTCCCTTGCCAGACACATTTCTGATCTTCCCCTGCATGTTTGTCTCAGTTTTCCACGCATGAGCGCTCCCCGTGACCGACGAACGTGAACCACCGAGCGAGAACTGTAAACATGTTCATGTACAACAGCCAGGAAACGAGCGAAACGCTTTTTCCTCCCTCGTCTATTTTTAGCGCTTTCTGCCGATCAAATTCCTGATAGCGCTACTGTGGCTGATCCAAATCACAGCCACGTCGGCCGTATTAGTTCCCCCGCACAAAACCTGTGGGAGGATGGCGTGACACTGGCTCCAGTTTTGTTATTCCTGCCCGCTCTGGCCCCTAAAGCTGCTGGTGCCTCAGTGCAGCACCAAAACCACAGCTGAAGAGCGACCGGGCACTAATATTATCTTTCTAATATTATCTTGAGTCATAAGGACAAAGATGATCTAAGTGATGAATGCCTGTATGGAAAGTCGTGCATTTGCTAAATACGGCAGACGGTGCAGCGAATGGCTTGGTCGTAGGGCTGCAACGACGGAACAGGTGCACAGTGGAGGAAACAACTCACGCGCCTGAGTTCACTGGAAAGCAATTTAAATCTATTTTCATGCAGAAAGGCCTTTAACAATTATCTCATATATCTGTTACAAAACAATAGACCCAGATCCATTTATGGCAGTGTTGAGTGTCCCTTCAACAGAGCGTAGAATGGCTTGGTATCAGTCAAAGGCTACACAGCGTTTTGCTTCATTGTTAGCCCGATCATTAATCCTCATTAGGTGGAACGCTGCCTGCCCACCCTCTTTTATACAGATGATTCTGGAGGTCACGGCGTGTCTTAAATTTGAGTAAGCGATGTTCACTTTAAACAAATCACCTGAAAAACATAATAGAAACCGGTTTCCCTTCATTGATTATGTGAGGAATTCATCCTTTCCAACAACTAAAGTCAATCACAAGTAGACGTTTTGAGCTCCTGTCTACATAATTGTGCTCTGTTTCTCTGCTATTATTATCTAAGTGGCGGGGGTCCACCATTATTATAGTGATTATCGATTCATCATTGATATATACAATATATAAGCATGCTGAATGTTTTTTCCATTACAAAACGGTAAGCCAAATTGTTTTTAAATTTCATTTGTGGTAACAGTTTATTTATCTACGGCTGCTGCTTCACGTTATAAATGTACAACATGAGGTGCCTTTATTGTTTATTGTGAAGGACTCACAGGAAACACAATATATCTGTTACCAAGCTCAAGGCAGATTTGGATCCTCTACCTGAAAATCATCTACAACACAGAAATGTCTTTATTTTTTACAACACTAATTGGATAAACAAATAACTAAATGTAAAAAAGGACTTGTAATTTTAATATTGAATATTCTGTTTGTGTTTGATCGGCTGACCGGGGTGCTGAAGGAGCAGCGGTTCGGGCCCCCGGGGATTGAGTGTTTAACCTTTAATGCCTCAGTATCTGTGACAAAACGAGCAGCTGACACTGAAACTCACTGCAGACACAGTGGAGGTCACATGACTGTGTAGTGACACATCAGCTGGTCTCAGACCGTGTAATGGACTGGAGCTGTGAGACCGCCACACACACACACACACACACACACACACACACAAACACACACACATAGATACACACACTAATGCATGGATCCAGTCAGCTCTTTGGTGAGTATATAGGGGCAGTATGACGGTAGGAGGGGGTGATACAGAGAGATGTATATCTGTATGTAGGACCCAGCTGTTACACTAATCTGACAATCCAACAGGATTAAATCCCACATCTGAAGGCCACCTCACACAGACACACACACAGAAACTCACACACGAGGCCTCTCTGCGTGGAATCCTCCTCTATTATATATGACCTTATGAAACATGCATCTCTGAGAGAGAGAGTGTGTGTGTGTGTGTGTGTGTGTGTGTGTTTGCCTGTGTATGTGTGTGTGTGTGTGTGTGTGTGTGTGTGTTTCACAGTCCTGCTGCCAGAAATGCCTTGAGATTCTGACACAACTGCTGCTCCCACACTCACACACAATACGCCACCATGTATTTGTGTGCCTATGATGGTGTGTGTTAGAAGATTTGTCTGTGGTGTTCTGGGAGTGCCAGTGTGAGTGTGTATGTGTATTGATGTTTGGTTGGAGAAATGTTGCAGTGAGCGGTGAATGCTGCTGGTTGGCTGGTGGGTCAATGACAGCGTTTTTGTGGCTGCTTCTATGAAGTGCCAGAGAGAGAGAGAGAGGAGAAGGAGCCGGGCTGAATACGGATTTGTGTGTGTGTGTGTGTGTGTGTGTGTGTGTGTGTGTGTGTGTGTGTGTGTGTGAGTGTGTGTGTGTGTGATTATAGCCTGGCTCAATGGGCCTATTTCTGCAGGGCCAGTGGGAGGGCGTGGCGCCTGTGGCTGGAACTTTTCTCGTGTTTCTAAGGAACTTTTCAAAAGGGCTCAGAAATGTGGCTGCGTGTGAGAGAGAGCGCCCCGCGGACCATGATGCCTTTGTGCGGCGGAGAGCGAGAGAGAAGGGGCACTCAGAGTACACTCAGAAACGGTAATCAATGGTCCCTTTTCAGCCCCGGATCGAAAAACCTTAAAACACTCACACACACACGGGAAAATCCACACACAAACAGACGATGATGAGAATCACATTCTGCCCATTCACAGTGATGTGAATCACAAGGCATCATCTGCGTGTGTGTGTAATTACAGCTTGCGTAATCAGGCTAATGACAGTCATGCGACTTCTACAGACCCTCAGGAAGGAATAGCAAGGATAAGGAGAGAAATCGATGCATACAAGGCAGAGTTTTAGACAGGAAACACACTTGAGAGGAAGAGAAAAGCGAGGGGTGATGACGGGATGGATGGACCTAGAGGCAGGGAGGGTGGAGAATGAGAGAGGAGTGTTTTTGTCTTTGATGCTCAGGAGAAAAAAATCCAATCAGCCCAGTGTAATTCAATCTGGAATGGAAAGATGCACCTTTGCGAGTGTGTGTGTGCAGAGGGCATGATGCATATTATTATCATACCATACCTCTCATTTTCTCTCACACACACAGAGGAGGTAAACAAATTGCTGCTCCGGGGCCACCCCGAGCAGCTGACCTTGCTATGCTCTCTTGGCTCCCTACCATTGGTTGACTGACTTTGGCGTGGTGGCAGCCGGTCCCAAGTGTCAAAGCAGTTTCCAGCCATTATACCGGAGGCCAAGTGACTGCCAGCGTGGCCAGATAGCCGATTGATTCTTCATGTATCATAACAGCCCTTGATATGGAACACTAATTATGCAGGTTGTGAGATCTGGCGGCGCAGTCATCTCAGCATATGGTCTGTGTCTTAATGGGCCGAGCAGACCGACTGCTTGTGACCTAATCAGATATTTATCATGAGATGCTGATTAACTAATCAATGTCAGAAGACTTGAACGAGTCCTGAGCCAATGAGAAACCAGAGGGAAATAAGACATTTGTCCTATTTTTAAATGAAAGGCTCTTGTGTTGTCTCTGTGGATGTTACTTTGTATTTTGCGTCATCTCATGTGAGCGTATTTAATGGACGATGTATGACTGGCCGCTAACCTGTGATCAGGACCTGCCGCAGCGGTCACAAGATGTTCCACGACCACATGTATTACATGTTGCTATTCATGTCACTTCCTATATTCCTTTTTTTCAGTGCTTGTCTGTTGCAGCTAGAACAGTGGAAGGCAAACAGTCAAACAAAAATCGAAAAGACACTAAATTACTTTTATTCATCATTTCTTTATCTATTTTTTTTTGTGTCAATTGCTTTTCCGGCCTTTCAGGCTCTATAAGATGAAACCATTTGAGCAGCAAAAATCACTGAATTGGTCACATTTTTAAGGAAAAGTTCTACATTTTGTATCAAATGTGTTCTTTTGCTTTTTCGGTGGATGACAGCTGAGTGTTGCAGAACATCCAAAAGTCTTGTAGTTGCCAGATATGGTACTGTTGTACCTGGGAGGAGACAATCATACAATCGCGTCGGGCAACCCTCACTGTTGTGTTGGGATAAACTGTGGTTAATCAATCAATCAATTTATAGATGCTGGTCGACAAATGTATTCACTATGGACAGAGCAAGGCTAGTGGTTTTCCACTGCCTCTAGTCTTTATGCTAAGCTAAGCTAACCACGTTGAATGGAGGTCAGCAAAAATGATTGCTGTTAAGGTCATACATGGAAAAGTCGATAAGAAATGCATGTCCATAGGGTAATTATCGTGAAAAGAAATCATCTCTCTTTGGACAAAGAAGAGGAATATATCCCAAAAATCTTGAACTAGTCCTTTAAAAGGGACCAATTTCCTTCTACTGAACTACATCTGCCAACCATATCACTGAGCAGAAGGAAGCGTTCATCCATTCGCGGTCGAGAGGACGTGCACGTGATGGTGAGAGATGTGAACATTAATGTTAACTTTTAGGGGCTTTGAGCACCACAAGCCGAGTGCCATCGAGTTCCATTATGTGAGAGAAAAAGGCAGACATCCCTGAAACAATCTAGAACGTTAAATAGCACTTGAGGTGAGGAGAAAAATATCTATTTTTGATTTTGGGGTGCACTGTCCCTTTAAAAATACTACACTTCTACATGTGAGGCGATATCGATCAACGTTCCCAATGCACGCGGCGGGCAGGTGTTAGCATGAAGATGATGGGGATTAATGGATCACTCTGTTATATTATTCTGGTGGGAGCTCCCTGCTGCCACTCACACAGTGTTATCTACCTCAGCTCACGAAGAAGTACAACAAGCTTTTCAGGTGCGAGCCTATTGGTTCACCTCGGATTGCATTACACAGTTAAAGATAGCCTCATCCCTCCCGAAGGCAACGTTACTCACTAACTAATTAATTAAGAGGTGGGGTTTAAGAAAACTAATGGCTGGTGAATGATTGTCCAACACGTAGATTAGCTGCAGAGTGTTTGGGCTAACAACATCTGATGCGACGGGCTCGGCGTAATTGAGGCGTAATTGAGGCGTGATTGCGGCGCTCGTGGTCTGCTGTCGGCGTGAACCTGTGGAAACGTGGAACTGGAGGACAGGGAAATATATGGGCTGCGATACCATCTTGCTCTTACGGGCCTCCTCTCCCTTCTGTCTCGCTGTAATCCTGTCCAGGTTGTTCTCTCCATTCAATCCGTCTCAGCTGCTCTAAGCTCTTTACAGACCTGCGTTAACCACCCGTCTCTCTCTCTCTCTCTCTCTCTCTCTCTCTCTCTCCCTCCCTCCTTCTCTCTCAGCTGCTACCGGGACACCAACCCCATCCATCTCCCTTTCATTTTCTCTTTTTTTTTTTCTCCCCCGTCAGCTCTTTTATCATTCCCCTCTACCTAGAAGCCAGTCCCTCCCCATTCATCTCGCACTATTTTTCTGATGAGCCACTCATATCCTTTTTACCGCTTTTTACATATTAACAAATTCTTTTCTCTGTCTAGTTCTTTTTCCATCGGCTGTGTTTTCTTCTCCTCTTCAATCTGCTCTTTCGTTCTCCCTCCGCTGCACTTAGCCGCCTCCTCCCTTGCTTTAATATCACTTTTGTCTGCGATTGCCTCTGACCTCGTTCCCCTCTCATTCCCCTTCAAATCTCCTCTCGCTCCGTCTCCGCACAATATCTAATCACTTTCAAATCTGTCGCCACACCTTTTCTGCTTTGTTCAGGTTTTTTTTGGTTGGGGGGGAGGGCACGTCGACAGAAGCTGTTAGGTGTTAAATTACAATTTATGTTCAGTCATGACGAAGCCAAATCGTCGCCATCAGGGTTTGGCAATTTCGGAGAATGATGGGATGGAAAGAACAACAACAGCAACAAACAGAATCAAACTGGGGATATTGCAATCATACGGTATGCCTTGTAACCACGAGGCCACCCCGGCACCCCAAGATCAATAGTGTTTTGGCGCTGATAGAAATTCATCTGTAGCAGCGACAATAGAAGGAGGGAGGACAAACTGCTTTAAGATTGGAGATGGAAATGCTTTTTCTTCTTTTGCCCATGTACGTTTGTTTGCTGTAGGCTGGTTTGTCGGCAGGATTACACAAAAACTTACTGAAGAGATTTTCATGAAATTTGGATGGAGGATGTGTCTCGGCCGAGAATAGACCCCATCAACATAGCCAGATCGGGAGTTTTTCAACATTTTCGTTGACTTCTCAGTGAACAATGCAAGGATCTTGACGATCTTGACTGTTGGGTCTTGGCGGAGGTATGCGCTCTACTAAGTGACTCAAAGTTTTAATCAAATGCCTAGTTAGACTTGTAGTCTTCTTCGCTTATTCTTTCATCAGATTATTTGCTTATTCCAACTATAATTGGGCTGATTTTAGACACGAGCAACAGAACATGTGTGGCAACCGTTTAGTGAAAAGGCCTAACATTTGCTAGCTGTATCTTATACAATCTTTACACCAAAATGAGCGCATGTATGCAGTTCTTTTACGTGGATAAACCAGAAAAACATGGATTCTACCCTCTTCTTCAAAAACTGATTTCCAATTGCCAAGAGACTATTTTTTGCCCCTGATGTGTCATGACAGACATCATGAAAGCACCGGGGCACAAATAGAATCCTCTGCTTCCGTCTCTCTTTGAAACTCAAGGCCGAGTGAATGATGATGAATGATTCAAGTGCTGCTTGAATGGAGACGATGGAAGAGTATTTACACACCAACACCCAGACCTTCAGCTTGGCATCACTTTGGTAAAAGGGGTGGGGGGCAGGGAAACTTAGCGCGTCCGCCCGGGTGTCATGTTTCCATCACTGCCAGTGAGAGCTGAAGCCAATAAATACCCATCGCTACAGCGTGAATCCCACTGAAGACAAAAGCCCGATGTTAGTGGGTGTTACTGGGCTTTCTATCCAGCGTAAACTGGGTATTATGTTCTGTTTTCTCTGTGTAGCCTTTGTCTGTAAATTGAGCAGCTTTTGGTTTGACAGCTTTTGTACATCTGTAGACGTTGAACTGGAATCTGAGAAATAATGGTCATCCTTTTTCAACACTTGACAAAAGTCAATGGATTTTGATAGATAATGAAAGTCAGTCAGTTGCCACCCAAAAAAGGATTTTGCAGAAAAAGGGAATTTATATCTCTAGTTTGGTATCTGCACTAACAGTCAGGGAATTGCATGAAGCCCAACTCACCACCAATGAGAATCAAAGCAAACAGTGTGATGAACAGAAAATGAATCAGCAACTATCTTGAAAATCAATGAAGTGGTATGAATAACTTTTTCGAGCGAGAACGACACACACTTGATGCTTCCCGCTTCTCAAATGTGAGAATCTGCTGCTCTTCCAAGTCTCAGCATCATTATAAACTGAAGATTCTCCGGACAAAACAAATCAATTTCACAAATGATTAAATCACCTTTGGCTCTGGGAAACTGTGATGACTGGCGTGACTTTGGTTTTCTGGTGTTTTGTGCACGAGGCGAAGAAGAAAAAGAAAAGTTTAATCCATTGTGAAAATAACTGTTAAATTCCTTCTGTAAAAGTTATCTATAACCAAGCTAAATACAACTCAATTTTAGAATATCAAAAAAGGAAGCAATGTCAAAACTAGATATGCCTGGCCTCTATCAGCATCTCCTCCTCCACCTCCTCCTCCTCCTCCTCCTCCTCCTCCTCCTCCTCGATCTGCTGTGTCTAATGTTTCAGGGTTGTGTGACCTGTCTGTCAATCTGTCATGTGTATCTGCTTTAGTCATATCATGTCCTGTCAGACAAACGACCCACTCAGTTTAACAGGAGTTAATTATCATGTCACACATACGGCTTAATATACAATACTCTTGAGGACAAACAAACACACACGCACACGCACACACACACACACGCAGACACACTCTCAGTGTCAGTCAGCCTTTCAGACCTAGGCCTCTGCTGGCTAAGATTAGGGCTAATCCACAACTGTTGGAATGAAAGATTAAGAATGAATCACCTGCTGCCGCAAACACTCGTGTGTGTGTGTGTGTGTGTGTGTTTGATGTTGTGTGTTTGTGTATGTGTGTGTGTGTTTGATGGTGTGTGTGCATGCGCATGGAGGCGTTTAGAGAAAGGTCTCATGGGAAGGGGAGAACCTGCTGCAACCACCAAGCAATATTACAAAATCCCTACACTCCCATCTGCACACACTTTTTTCAGTGTTACACACACACACACACACACACACCCACACACCCACACACACACACACACACATCTCATTAGCTTCAGTGGCTCATTGGAACTGCAAACGCCTTTGAAAGAGCCCTTTAAAGAACCGTGGTTCAAAGGTTTACTTGAGAGAGTCCACACACACACACACACACACACACAGCGAGTTTCAATGTCAGTATTTAATTGGATCGATGTTTTTCCCTCACGGCTTGCCGATAATTGAGGGGACATGAGTAGCATGTGGGAAGCCTTTTGTTACTAAGTTCCTGTTTATTAAGACAGGCAGAATAAACGAGGAGCTCTGCAGCGACGGAGGAGGAAGAGGAGGAGGAAGGGAGCTGGTGGGTGGAGGGTGTAGAGCTGGATGGATGGAGAGAGGAAAAACGTTGCAGCAATGAGCTCCTGACCTCGTTCACTCCTCTGTCGGGACGTTGGGCTAAATAATTCAAACGCACACATACACAGTCACATGCCTCACGCGCACAGTGCTCCTCGCTCTCGTTCGCACGGGCGGCCTCCCTGTGCTTCTTCCATCGCCTCCTCTGCCTCCTCTGTTTCACATGTAAACACACATACGCACGTAAAAACACACACATATATTAAAAACCCCCCTTTGTGCAACACTCAGGAAAATCCCTTCTGGTTTGAAGCTTGAAGGCCGGATCTATAAATACTCACTTCCTGTGTCCTTCCTGTAACCAATTGAGCAACCTCTGACCAATTAAGCACACAAACACATCAGCAAGCAAACAAGTGGATCTCTGTCTCGGTGTGAATTATAATTAAATCATCATGAAGAGCTCCTCAGATAAGACAAAGTCACCATTAGAACTAAAATTGTAACTAATTCTCCATCAGGCCTGATGGAAAATATGCATCGGGGCTGGAAATCTGTAAATCAAAACTGACAAAATCTCTTTGTTATCAGAGGGGGAGATGACACGAAGGTCATTTGAAAATAGAAACTGCGACGCTGGCGGATCAAAGACGAGACAAATTGGGTGACAAGCCATTTATGCATCCAATCATGTGTATGCATGCATCTGGGAAAAATCCAGGGATTCATTGAATGTTTCTCCTTCAAGTACTGACCTGAGTCTCTCACACTGAAACCACCTGCACCCGATGTGCGATGACACATGAGAGCAATTTGTTATATAGAAAAGTACTTTCACAGATTACTGTATCGCCACACAGCAAATTCTCACTCATATAAAATGTCTTCTGTTAAGATACGGCTCGACGTTGCTCCCATTTAACTTGATCTTTACCTCTGCCTGCAGAGCCTCGGAAACAATCCCCCGGGACAACACACTCGCTATTTTCCACTGTGTCTTCATTTACCAGCACTCTCCAACACTATTAAGTGCAAACAAACTTACCGGGCTGTGAGTGGCCAAAGAGGCCATTTTCAAAGACGGGGCTCCCAGAGGAACAGTGATAGCAATTTTCAGCTAGAGGCATTCAAAAACGTCTCAGCCAATGACATGCAGCCGAGGAAACAAGCTCCAGGGCGAAGAGCACCAAAGCAGAGAAGATTTGGTGTCATTATTGGCCTACCGGAGCGAAATCTACAACCTTGTTCCAAGGTGTTACCATTTATTTTTCTCGACATCATAGAACAGCAGAGTTGGTCATACACAATATTATTTTATGGCCAAAATCAATACCTGTCAAGTGTCCACGGCTGATTGTTTAGTCTATAAAATGTGAAACACAAAACGTGAAAAATAGCCATCACATTTTCCCAGAGCCCAGACTACCAACAGCCCCAAAACTCAGTTAACAAAAATATGAATCAGAGAAGAGCTGTAAATCTTCAACACGAAAGGAGGCTGAAACCTGACACTGTTTTTAGCAATTTTATGTTTAGTTAGTCAAGAGAGCGATGACATGACAGAGGTGGGGAATGACGTACAAAAAAGGTCAGAATCCTAAGACAATTTAAGGCTGCGACTAATGATTAAGATCATCTCTCTCATTTAATTGTTTCGTCCATTACATGGCAAAAAATGGTTTTAAAAAAAAAAGGGTTCAGCACATTTTTAAATGTCTCTTCAGTCCACAGCCAAAGACATTCAGTTAGAAATCATAGAAGACTAAGAAAACCAGCAAACATGGCTGCATGAAATTGGAAAGCCCCGACATTACGAAAGGAATTTTCACGAGATACCTTGAATAGCTCTGTTTGGAAATCACTTTAGAATGATTGGGTTTGAATTTGTGGGGGAAGGAATTCATCAAACAACAAAAGAAGGCCTTGTTCAAGATTGGTTGTGATTGGCGGAGCCTGCATCTCACAAGAAACAAACTCCCACATAGCCAAGAACCCTTAAGCTGGACAAAATCAGAGAAACTTCTCTTAGGTATGGTTATTCATGAAGAACAGAGGTTTGCTTTTGTATCAAGCAGCGAAAAAGCTGGGGCAGGACGTGTTTGAGTTAAATTACCTCACCTGACATTGCGACTATTGCACTTGAGCACATGTCAACGCTGAAACGATACATTCTGCAGCCTTACAGGTCTTCTTTTTCCAAGAAGGAACCAGCGAATGTTTCTTTCGGAACATGACTTCAGAAAACTTGAAAACCATTACTTTTCTGTCAATCGAACAGCTGCAGCTCTTAAAACAATCCCATCATCCATGACCAGGTATTAACAGATCCATCTCCACGACTCGGACGAACTATCACGAGACTGACATAACTAAGAAAACTGTCTGCTGATGAAGACCATTTGATACGGTTGAAAGCTCCAATCCCGCTTCGTCAATAGACTCCGTTTCAACGGGAGTACGAAGTAAAATGCAAAAACTGAAAGTAAGTGTAAATTTTGCTGACTAAATTACCAACAGACAAACAAAAAGGCCAACAGATGGAGTGGGACATGGAGGGGGACAGTGTGGGAGGTCAGATGGAGGCCAGGGTCTGGTCGGGAGTGTGAAGGCCACCTTATCACTGGCTTTAGACCACGCTTATCAGCCAGCCTGCCAGGAAATACACATTCCGGTGGTCCCATTGGACCGCATTGGGTTTCAGGTCTGCATGACCCCGCCCATCCGGCCCCTCGTTAACCCAATTAACACGATTGTTACGGAAACGCATGTGGAAGGAGAGTAAAGAGATATATGAATAATATGAGTTAAAATGATAATCTCATTTAAACAGTGTTAATGGTGCTGTTGGAGGGGATCTGTGACACTCCCTCACACACACACACACACACACACACTCACACGCGCACACACACACACACACACACACACACAAAGGTTTGTTGGTGGGAAGGAGGCGCCCTGTCTCTGAGGTTGTCATTTATAGCAAGGCTCTAACATCCCAGAATGCTTTGTGGTTTGGGGAGCCACCACTGTGTATATGCTCTCTAATTTAGAGTCCTGTAATAGCACAAACACACACAAAGCACGCACAAGCACACGCACACGCACACACACGAGCACACACTCTAGTGTAAAGGTGAAACACGACTGCTGTCCCTCTCTGTTTTTTAATTTATAGTAGTGGGACAGATGGAGAGGAGAGGAGGAGGAGGAGCAGAGGAGAGGAGAGGCGGCAGAGGAAGGAGGCTGTGGGAGTTGTATAAAGAGACGCAGACAGAAGATTATAGCAAGAAAAATAGAGAATTTGATATGAAAAACTGTGAATGAGAGACGCTCCAGAGGTGACACCAAGAAGGAAAAAAAGAGGGAGCAGAGTGAAAGAGAGCAGAAAGAGGGGATGGAGAGAGGGGCGATAAAGCTGTGACAGCAGCAGCCATGCTGGTTGTCATGGCGACGGCCGCGGAGAGCAGGTAGAGCGCGGTCTCCTGGGAATGAGCAGTGCACGCCTCCCTCCCCCACCCTCCTTCTCTCTCTCTCTCCCTCTCAACATCCCTCCATCTCCACCTCCACCTCCATCCGTCTGGCCTGGCTCCATCCCCTCTCTGCCGTCCCCGTCATCCGAACATCCGCGCTCTCCCCCTCTCTTCCCTCCCTCTCTCTCGCCTCCCACCCTTTCTTTCGCATCCTCCCCTCAGTTTCTGGGCTCTACCCACTTCTTTTTTTTATCCCCTTCCGATCGCTCAGCTCTCTATCAGTTTCCCTTTTTTTTATTCTTGCTTTCGTCTTCCCTCTGCTATCTCGCCATTACCTTAACTCTTTTTCCATCCTCACCTCTCTCTATTTTATTCCCTCCACTCTCTCCCTCTCTCTCATTATCCTGTGGTCTGCTGTACACCTCCCTTTTTTCCACTCCTCTCCTCTCTCTCCCTCCTCTTCTCTCTATATTCATCTAACCCCCCTCTCCAGAGAATATGTATGTATGTCTGCGCAGCGCTGCCCAATTACTGCAAGGGAGACTGTGTGTGTATGTGTGTTTGTGTGTGTGTGTGTGTGTGTGTTTGTGTGTGTGTGTGTGTGTGTGTGTGTGTGTGTTTGTGTGTGTGTGTGTGTGTGTGTGTGTGTGTGTGTGTTTTGTATCTACACGGGCTGTGTTTCTAGCCTGTTTTGACCTACCTAAAACACCTCCAGCATACTTCGTCTCCCTCTGACTCACTGAATCAACAAAACTGCTGCACACCACCTCGACTATTCACGAGCACTGCAACTGTGTGTGTGCGTGTGTTATCAGGGCCTTAATGTTAATGTTCATCGGTGCATACATGCGAGCGAGCGTGTCGACACTTGTGTGCGTCGCTGGTCGTGACAAGCGGAGCCAAAGTTTCCAGCCAGGTAAATTCTTTCTAATTCATGGAATGACTTGAACACATTCCACAGGGGGGGGGGGGTTTGGTGTTGCACAATGTTATGGAGCCAAATGATTGAAGAAAACAGGTACTTTCTAAACTGTGACTGGCAGCGTGAACAGAGATTCACACACTAGACTAGAAAGTACAACAATATGGTGTCTCAGTCTGGGTGTCAGTAAATACAGAGTTTGTGTAATAAATGCACCTTTCCAACAGCTGAGGAAGTATAGTAGGGCTGCAGCTAAAGACTTTTGTTTATTCTCGATGAAATCTGCATGCTATTTTCACAATTCCTTGATAAATCATTCGTCTGCTAATGTCCAAAAATGTGAAAAATGTTCAGCAAATATTCCCAGAGCCCAAAGTGACGCCTTTAAACTGCTCCTTCGAATAAACAGTCAAAAACCCAAATACTTTTCATTTACTAAAATAATTGACAAAGAAAATAAGCAAATCCTCACATATAACAAGCAGGAACCAGCCGGTGCTTGATAAATTACTGAGACAGTTAACTGAAAAAAACAAAACAATAAATGACCTGCCCAATATTGGGAAACTTACATCATCGGCTAGATATCCATTTCAGTGAAATTGTAGATGATTAATGAAGCCGACAATATTCATAATAATATTCATCGCACCTCTGAAGTAATCAGACGGGGATCCAGACTAACTTTTCACACTGGTTGCACGGGTGCGCCTAACGTTTTCATTTAGGGGCACCAGGACATCATTTGGGTGCACTAAATACATCTGAGTGTCATTTTTTAACACATTATGTAAATGATTGTAAAAAGGAATAAAGATGCAGATGCATGTTTTTCTCTTCATTTAAATCCCATTACCTCAGTAATTTAGCAATAAACTTATTTAATAACTACATTTATAGGTGCACCAGAGTGACCAATGAAAATATTTAGTCGCACTTGAAAGCGCATGCTGGAACCCTCTTGTCAGATCCTTTAGAAACAGCAATACCGCAATGTAAAACACTAATTTTTCCAAGTAAAACACATGCATTCAAGGAGTCTTTAGTATTATCAATGAAATGCGCTAAAAGTATCAAAAGTAAAAATGTCCCCTGTGACTGGGATTTTTAATGACTGGATAAATCTGAGGTGAGACGTGTAATGAGAGAGGAAAGAAGAAGAACACAGATATTTGTACTAAGCTTTGAGGGCACTCTCTAATCTTTGCCTTTCTGTGAAATATTTGATCCCTCCTTAGGCGCCAAACAATTAAGTGAAATGTAAACCTTTCCAGTTGGTGGTTGCCCACCCGAGAGACTTTACATTACTGTATATACTCTGGGGGCACCATCATGTTATGCCTGATGGATAATAACTCAAATATGATATCTAATTTTAAACTCAGCTCATGGACAGCGCTGGAGAAATTAGTTCTCAGTCTTCAGGATTTTTGAAACAATGTGGGCTGTAAAAGCATGGATTAATTCCTTGGATTCGGAATAATTTACAGTGCTTCATTTAAAAAAAATAAGAATTTGCCCTGAGGTTTGCCTCTCAGGCTACCTGCAGGCTGCCCCGCCATCTGATTGTTGGAGGTTGTTCAAAGCCTGAAAGGATGAGATGAGGACACAGGACTGAAAAACTACTCATCACCTTTCACTATGTTTTATTTGCTAGACTGACATATCTAATTATTTTGTTAAAATATCAGCTTTTGACCATGTGGCACAAGTTTATTAACGCGAACAATTTAGAAAATTGCAGACAAGATATTGAATGTGACACCTAAAGTATTAATACGAGGTTTAGCATGAGAGGTTAAAGGTTTATTTTGTAAAATATTGGCAGATTTTAAAAGAAGCTCCAAGACATATCAGCAGAGAAACCAACATCTGCTGCTCTTTGCTAGTTATCCTTGCCTATAGCTAGCTAATTAGCTCATGGCTAAGTTAGCCATGGAGCCAATGGCTCAAGAGTTTGTCTGGACATGGACATCAGATCAAAGTGGGACTCACCACGGTGACGAAGCCCCACTCAGCCAGACTTTGCAGTCAGAGAGTGAACAGAGTATGGAGGTGATTGACAGCGGCTCTAACCAAGACTATGACTTCAAGAAGTCAAGAAGAAACCGGTTGTCGAACATCAGCAGCGGGTGAAAACGGTATGTAGAGTTGGAATATTGTTACATCTTAGTCAGTCAAGGGTTTATTCCACCAAACTGGAGGTGACAGTGAAATGACAAACAAAGGCTGTGTTGATGAGTTTAATTTCATTCATGTTGAGTTAGAATGAAGTGTGTGTTGCGATGAGTTAATGAGGCAATTAAGTTTGTCTTGAGAGAAACTTGAATTCAGAGGGTGTATTGTTTAATTTACTGTTTTGGAAGCAAAATAGATCTAAGAGTATCTCTTTTCATGACATTTTGTGCGTTCATTTTGTTCATTTACTACACTTATTGCTGGCATATATCTCTGAAACTACAGGAAGCTATTAGACTATCACCAAAGGGGTGTTACGAGACAGCACTGCCCAGGGCTAGCTGGTTAGCATGCTAACTTCAGTGGACATCTCAGCAACAACACATAGACATCTCTGACATAACGTTAAAACTCTTGTTCCTTCACACTCTACTGATAATCTTTGTAAAAAAAATGTATGTTCTGAACTGAAATTTTGTCCATATCCTACAAATTGCTCCTTTAAATTTGCCACAGATTGCTGCAAAGTATTTTTTGAGCTCTCTCGGGGCCGATAAGATAATGATGCCACATGTTTTATCCACATTATAAAAGTTTAGTGAGCTGATAGTTTTCTATTCAGGGCAGGGCTTTAACTTGGTTTTCAGCTGCTAATTCTAAGACTCCATTGTTCTCTCAGCACAGCCAGAAATAGCAGGTATTGTGGCCGCAGGTTTGTCCGTCTCCTCAAGCCGTTATCAGTCTACCAGCAAATGGGAAATTCCGTTCCTTCAGACTTGAATCAAACACTAAAACTTTCTCCACAAGCAAGAAAAACTAATTTCAGTCAAATGCGCCACATCTGCCAGGCCGGTCCTCCCCATGTGATAAGAAATAGCTTTCAGATATGAGTGAGCAGCATGTGTACACATCCAACACACACACATAAATAGCCAGAGAGGAGGAGAGGAGGAGATGGGGTGAGGAAAGGGGGAGATAGATGTTTTTCTCACTGAAGGCCGTCATTATTCTGTCTCTCCGTCACTGCTCACCTCCAGACGTCGGCCATCTGAATACAACTCCGGATATGAACCGTGATCCTTTTCATTTCCTCTATGCACTGCAAGGTGACCCCCGTACCCTCACCCATCCTTTCACACACACACCTGAAATGCCTCCTCCACACCAGGAGTGTTTGCTACCTGCCGGCTTGTGTGTGTGTGTGTGTGAGGGGACTTTGTCCTCCAGGAGAGCGAGAAGGACCCACTTCCTGTGTCAAATTGCCTCTCACATTCCACACTCTCCCTGGATCCGCCTCGCTCGGGCTATTTTTTCCTCTTTCTTGCTCCTTCTCTCTTTCTTCTTCTCTCTATGGGGGGCTTTGTCAGCTATCGGAGGCACAAAACACTGATTCATTCCATGAGTTAACATGATCCTCAAGAACACGGCGCTTTTCCGCCACACACACACACACGCTCTCTCTCTCTCTCACACACACACAGTTTTCAAGGAGCGAGGGCTGGCGAGAACAAGTATTTGGCAGTGGAGATTCACTATTTTTGAGCCCACACACAGACAGATGGACAGTGAGCGCTCTCACGGAGGCAGACGGAAGCACACACAAACTTGCTATCCGTGGGACACAACAGATGTCTGTGGGAAAATCGGTCTCCCATGTAAAATATAGTCACCAGGATATGATGTCACAACACAGAGACAGGACGCCAGGGATCACACGAACACGCACATGCACAAGAGTCAGCTGGTTTCAAGCCAAGAGGCATTTAAAGAAAGATCTTGTCAGCATGTGACTGTGGGTCATGTGTGTGTGTGTGTGTGTGTGTGTGTGTGCATGCGCGTGCGTGTGAGTTCAAGGCCTGGGCTGCTTGAGGTGAGCCTTGCAATTATTGGACTGTTGACGCGTGCGAGTGTTTCCTATTCCGGCACCTCCTGGATCCATCTGTGTGCTCCTAACACAGTGTATATTTAAGTGTTTGTGTGTGTGCACGTGTTTATATATATGTGTCACACCTGTCTCCATCTGCACGCTTTAAGACAGATTAGGTCAGCCGGAGGCCAAGGATCTTTGGCAAAGACTGCAACCGACTGACCTAGTAATAATCACTCTGTGTGGCTGTGTGTGTGTGTGGCTGTGTGTGTGTGTGTGTGTGTCTTGTTGAAAGCTGCTGTCAGAACCAGTGTAGCATCACAGGAGAGACAGCACAATGACACTCCGAGATGTTGACAATACAAATATTGCACCCGAGCGAGGAAATGGAGGAAAGACTGAATTAGGCAAGACAGGGCAATCAAATGCCCCGGGGCTGCAGACCTCAAGGGGTGACAAAAACACTCAGGAAGACTGCATGAGGATTGGTTTTAGCGATATAATTAAATGAAAGTTTGCCAGGGGAACACGCACCACGGAAATGCATCATTAAGTCATGTGGATTCTGCTTTTTTGTCTAACAGCCTTGTGTTACAATCTACTTTAAAGACCTTCAAGTTGTTTTCAATAAAAGGACCACGAACTAACATGAATCAAAGCTTTTTATCCTATGTCATTTGAATATTTGACTACGGTTGTTTTCACATTAGTCTGCAGATAGGAGAAAGTTTCTGTTTCATATTTAAATCTTATCTTTAAACATGGATGTATGACTCAGGAGTGATTGGGGAAAAAAACCTCTCAACAAACATGTCTGGAAAGGCTCTTATCATTCCGGCAAAGGAGTATCGGTTGCACTGGACTTGACGGGAACTTTGAGCAACGCTTATGTATTTTTCTGCAGAAAGATCGTTGATTGTTGAGTCACTTTCCATCCATCAGTCAATCCGTCCATTACTGTAACCACTCATCCTTTTGCGGGGCCGCTAGGAGTCGATCTGGGGCCCAGATTGAAAAATCAAAATCAAATACCAAATTGGGTCTTTGGCGTTAGACCTGAGCCATTAACCCAAAGTGTTTGAGGTAATGAAACTCAACATCGACTATCTTTCTCCAGAAGTACTGACAAAGTGACATTATGTGGCGTTAAAGGGGACAGGGTGAATGTTGCACAGTGGGTGGTAAGTGGAGCACATTTTGCTCCCTACCAGCTCAATGTGGGTAAAAATAAAGGTAAGATAAGATATCACTCAGTAGTATAAAGACTATTTCTAACTCACTATTGAGCCCCAATTACACAGACTGGGGGAGTTTCATGAGAATAGTGTACAAAATGTATTCTTCTTAAATTGACATTCAAAGCTACATCTATATTTTGACTATTTTTAGGTCCTGCTTCCTTTCTTTCTCAATGATTCAATGAGCTACCACCCTTCTCTACCTCCACCTCCTCATGGGATAAATCTGGATTCATCGGTAACGGAAGGTGTGGGCGTGCTATTGGGGGGGGGCGTCAAGATCGGCGTGGATGGTTCCGGAGAGGAGGCGTGTGTGAGGATAGAGAGACAGAGAGAGAGAGGGGAGTGTGTGAGGGGAGAGAGAGAGAGACAGAGAGAGAGGTGGTGGGTCTCGCGTATTCCCAATCAGCTTCCCTCTTCGCGATTCCCGATGACATCATTCCATCCCAGCCTCCGTTCGTTCGCGCACCGCATCGCCGTTAACTTCCCCGTTACCCCACCCACTTTTCGCCACAAACACGCACGGACACACACACACAAGCGCACCTCCGGTTATATCAGGAGGATGCCCCTGCTCGGATACAATGAGGCCATCGTTATCTGATAATGAAGGGTGCGCGCACCTCACAGGTTGGAAATCGGACATCCAATCCCCCCAAGCACACACACACACACACACACACACACACACGTCCTACAGCGCGACTACCCGGTAATAAAGTCGTTAAAGCCGCAGTATGACTGGAGCCCCTGAAATTATCGGCAGGATGTGAGCTGGTGACACAGACACCACATACCGAGTCACCCGCACAATGACCCGTAATCAAGCCCAATTAGAGATTACCCGCTAATTACCGACACACGCGCGCGCGCACACACACACCTCCTGTCTGACTTAGAGGGGACGCAGGCCACAATAAACCCCGACGCTGAGACACAAAGGGTGGTGTGTGTGTATGTGTGTGTGTGTGTGTGAGAGAGTGCGCCTGTGGGTGTGTGCGTAAAAGCGGGTGGGTTGGTGGTAGTGGTGGTGGTGCACGGGAATCGCCAGCCCCCCGAGAGGGAGTCACGGACGGCCAATAAGGGCTGATAAGTAGGTCGAGTGCAGGATTTCCTACCGATCACCGGCATCAGCGTCTCCTTAATGATACACGCATGCAATAGGCTACATGCACACATACACACACACACACAAATGCCCCGGCTCCTGTGAGCACGGAGCTCTGCCCGGTTAACAAAGGGATCTGAGGCTCGTTGCTTACCGTGGCGGCGTGAGCAAGCAGCGCCGTGAGCGCCAGGAGCCAGGGCAGCTTCATGGTCGGGGTGCGCGGGCACAGCCTCCCGGTGCCGCCGCTGCCTTCACGGGGGTTCGGGGAGGTGGGGGGAGAGAAGCTGCTGCTGCTGCTGCTGCTGTCGGGGTCTCGGTAGTCTGTCCAACTTCACAGCGCGCCGCCCGTCCGCGCGACCATCCGTCCTTCTATTCGGGCTGTTAAATCCAAGGCTTCACGCGCTGCTGCTGCCGCTGCTGCTGCGGGTCCAGGTCACCATAAACGACGAGATTACCGCGAGGCCTCTTCTCTCTCTGTTTCTCCCAGTTTGTGTGCTCCAAACCTCGTAGATTTACTACCGGGAGACGCCAGACCTCGTCTCTCTCTCTCTCTCTCTCTGTTTTAATACACTTACAGTCTCTCTCTCTCTCTCTCTCTCTCTCTCTCTCTCTCTCTGTCAATACACTCACAGTCTGTCTCGCTCTCTCCCTCGCTCGCTCTCTCCTCCCCCTCTCCGTTGAGGGCAGGATGTTCCGTATGGCGACGCTGCTTGGCCTGGTAGTCTGGCAGGAGGAGCTGTGTGTGTGTGTGTGTGTTTTCGTGAGAAAGAGAGAGAGAGAGAGAGAGAAAGAGAGAGGGGGGGTGGTGGTGGCGGTGGGGGATCTCCGCGAGCAAGGGCGAGGATGCCCCCTGCAGCTCGTTTAGGCACCCGCAGCCCGTTAAACACACACACTCGCGCACGACGCGGGGCACACTGCGCACCGCGGGGCATGCACCGGCTGCTCCCGGGTTGTGCCTTTTCTTTCCCGCTCAGGTGGTTCCGGTTGGCTGCACGCCCATCGATACACACCTTCAACGGTCAGCTCCGCTGCTCCGCTGTGATTGGCTGAGTCACGGTCAGGACGTGTGTTTGAGGAAATAAAAAAAAAAAAACAAAGAAAAAGAAAAAAGTCTCCGATGAGCTCACACCTGTGCCTACGTCACAACAATTAATATTCATACGCTACTCGTGCCGTAGCCTACTTGTGTTGCCAAGCAACCGTGCAGTTTAGGCTAACTGCTTAAACCCAATAACTACGGGAGGAAATGATGATTGTTTAAAGCCATGAGCTGCTATTAACATAGGTTAAACATACAGAAACCCAAACTGAAACCTTCTGACAACTTAAACTGATAGATGTTAGCTACCTTCACAGCTAACATGCTAAAACTTTAATTGAGCTTGAAAGTGATTCTGGACCAAATACCAGGTGGACAAAGGCACTGTTCGCCTACTGCCCTCTTCTACTTAAACTACTATGTAGTTTGGGGACAGATTAATTCATTGGCTGATTGTGTTATGCCTGAATAAACTCTTTGTTATCTTGACAATAAATATTCTGACCTTAAAGGACAATACCATTTCATACTGATTTACTTACTATATTTGGCAGACCCTGCCACCTACGGTGACCTTTAAAGACCAAATGTGTTATTTTGAGAGAGGAATCCAGACCTAGAATTTTAATATTTACAATGTTAATGAGGTGATTCAGAAATAATTATTTTTTCCATAACTGCATAAACAAGCTCTTCTCAGACAAAAATGTCCCTAGAACACAGAGGGTAGAAAGGTAAAAGTAAAAATTAAAACAGCATGAAATTATGTTGTCCCTCAGATTGTTAATTTATTCAATAATGAAAACAGAAATTGTTTTTTTTAAATGCCTAAAAAAAACTAGTTAATCAACTCTTTTAATTAAACTCTTCCCTAAAATGTCATGCACCTTTAACATCTGAAGTGGATGGAGTTGGTTCATTTTCAATAAACTCTCATGAAAGCCATAGAAAAAAAAGCTGAATTGGACCCTGCAAAATACTTTTGTCAAGCAACTAAATGTTTTTTTTCTGGTAATATTAAAGCAACAAGTAAAAAAAAATACATATAGTATCTGTTTCATAATACCAAAGTTAACCCCCTAGGTGCCTCCATTGACACCTTGTAGTTTGGTTTAGTTATTTAGCCTACATTTTGATATCCACCACATATTAAGATGGAGGACCCACCTTAACTTTGCAATTATTAATACCATCGAGCAGCTGGGTGAAAGTTGGCAAACTCCCCAAGAGCCTTGACCCTAAGGCTCAGGGTAGCCTCCACTTCTACCCAGTTGGTAATCCATAAAGGAACCTAAAGGTCTGACTTCTGTAGCTCCCTGTATCCTTAAGCTACAGCACTTTTCCAGTGGTTCAGAATCACTGCAGGTGCTGCACCCTCACTTCTTTAGGCTTTATTTTTTATCCGCTTTAAAAAGTCAACAAAGCCATGGGATTACCGCCACCAGCAACACACCCAACCTGACTTGTTTGTCTAAATAACATCCTGGCTGTTTCCGCTCAGGCCCTGCATGCTCCATACAAAAGCTAGACAGGTTTATTTTATCCTCATTTCTCCCTGAACGATACAATTGAAAGATCACAAGCAGGATGTTGTGTTAAGACACCTGCTCAGCATAGGCCGATGGTCCGCTCGAGGTCATTACTCATGACAAAAATACAATCAGAGAATTAACCTTTTGTGTGGGTTTCGTTTTCTCTCGTTCTGTCCTCACACAAAGGCCTTTTACTTTTGCCTAGCGGGATAAAGATTTCCACTATTGCTTATCCAGTAGTCATCATGTAAATAATAAACCCTTTGCTTCAACAGACACTGTTATTTGTGTCCATGACTGAAACTGGCAGTAATCGCTGCTGGCTGCCATTAGTCTAACCATGCCATGTTAAGATGCCAGTTGAAGAAACTAGAGCGAAAGGAGAAAGATGCCCCCATCTGACAGATTTGTTCATATGGCTGAAATAGAAACCATGGCACAGATTCTGAAAAAAAAAAAACAAAACAAAAAAAAAACAAAACACTATATCAATCACTTATTTGTAAGAATCACCTATGTGTCTGCTTTGCCCTTTCACCCTGTGTGAGTACATACAACACACAATGAAGGACACTTGAGACGGTTAAATTTTCAAAGTTTTTTTGTTCAGTTTGGTTTCAAAATAAAGATCACACAATTGTTTAGAGACAATCTACAACAGGAGTTACAAAAAATAGTTGCCCAGGCAATAAGCATACACAGGTTCTGTTAACTATACACATATGGTTACAGGTGTGCTCGTAGTAAATATACACAAGGCTGCTCCAAATGTACACCGCGCTGTGGCGGGCTGCCTCTCTCACCCAAAAGGACATAGACAGTATGATACAGCACTTACAGCACTAGAGAAATGCCAAAAAACACAAGAATCTCCTCTGTACAATCCATGGGTTTACCCCTCTGAAAACAGTCATGGGGGGTTTAAATGAGTAAAAGTTATTTCTCCCACCCGGCCAGCATACCCATACACATGACACATTTCATGGGGTAAAACATTCCTATAAAAAGATCTTAAAAAAAAAAAAAAAGGTCAAAATAACAAAACCTTCAACATAAACCAGAAGACACCACTAAGTCTAACATAACATGTCCAATTGGGAGTCAGTGGGAGATCGACGTCTTAAGTTAAGCAGTGACAAGATAAAGATAAAACCAAGCGTGGCGAATCTTTGTACAAGTACTACGCTGTATAGAAAGGGCTTTTCAAAACAAAAATTTGATATTACAATTTACAATATACAACAACTCATATGTCACAACCAAGGAGGTGAGAATATACACTGAAATGCACAGGTTTTTTTTCTAAGATTTTTTTTTTTCAGAGTGAGCTTTTTTCTTTTTTCTTCTCATACCAAAAAGGGTGGTAAAGCACTTTTACATTACAAGGGTTTACAAATGTACAATTATACAGTCAGAAGTATGTGGTCACTACTAGGATACATTATAGATACAGATTCAACATCAAAAACCAGAAAAACTACAAAGTTTTATATATATATTTATATATATATGCAAAGGTCTACACCAAGTATACACGTTATATTTATAGAAGCAAGACCAGAAAACGAATCTCCCATGCTAAATGATCTGTCTGCTGGTTAGCTGATGGCATGTGTGTGTGTTTGTGTGTATTCGTCTATGATTCTGTGAAGTCAGACAAATTAAATACTCGTTCCATCTCATAGTGGTAAATAGCTAGGATGGGAAGAGAGGGGCAGGGGGACACTAGGATTGTGTGTGCAGCAGTAGCAAAAAGTGAAATGATTTTTGAGTTCATCAGAAAAGAGGAAACGTAAGGAAAACAATTATTTTTTTAAAAAGAAGGAGGGAGTGAAGCGATGAGTGGAACAGGTCTCACCTCTCTTCACTCCCTGCCCTCCCTTCCCCATTTCAGAAGGCCTGGACTTGGGTGGGGGAGGGGGAAACGAAATCAGAAAAAAAAAAAAATAAGGCTGCCTGTAGTAGCAGGCTCCTCCCGAGAGGTTTTCAACGGTCCTCGGCGAGTAGGATTTGGAGGGGGGAAGTGGGCACAATGCCCTCTGAAAGGCCTGACAGGGACAGGAGGGTGGGGCTGGTAGACATGACAGCTTTAAGGGAGTGAGGTGAAGGGTGGGGGGAGGGGAGGATAAAGGTGGTAGACAAGATTTCAGGCTGGAGGGGAAGGGGAGTCATTTTACATGATGCCGTTAGGGGGGCCACACAGAGGACCCAGGTCGACGCCATTCTTCATGTAGTACTTCTCCAGCTTGGCCAAGATGTGTTTTCCATACGTGTACTTCCTCAGGGTGGAAATGTGGGGCCGGATCTGCACGGAGACAAACACACATGTTGAACATGTTCACAATGAATTGAGATGCATCCTTTCTGGTGGAGTCTTTCCAAACAACCACAAGAAAAATCTTGATTGTTTTATGTCTACACCAACACCCATTTATCTAAAAATCAATGTCCACTTGCGCTTGTGTCAGCTTCTGTGTTGTTGCCTAGGGAACTATTCACACCAGCGACCTGCTAAAAAGATTTATGGATGTGCAGGCGAATGAAGGGTAGGGCTATAGGTTGAGAGTTGTCTCTATACCCTCCAGGAATATTTAAGGTTGACAAGTTGATGCTGAAACAATTAGTCATTCAAAACAAAATTCATCAAATACTTTGTGATAATCAGTATTTGAAGTCATTTCCATTTATAGGTTTATTTCATTTTATGTGAAATTGCTTTCCAGTCCATCATTGTTATTTAAAAAAAGGGTACATCTGTTAGTTGGAGAGTCAAAGTAAACAATTCTTAAAATGTCCAGTGTTTGGTGCATTAAGGGGCAGAAATGGAAAAATAATATTCATAGACCCAGGGTTCTTGCAGGTTTCAGTAAGTCAAATTTAAGACCTTTTTAAGACATTTTAAGACCATAAAAATTAAAATTTAAGACCTTCACGATGCATTACCAAAAAAAATTCAATGTGCAAAATCAAATAAATTCTGAAAAATCATTTTATTACAATGAGTTCAGTCATTAACAGATTAAACAGGCTAAAACAAACTTGCCTTCAAATAGAATACATTTAATTTCATATTAATTAAAAAGCGCACTGCAACTTACAAATGCGAGAAAAAAAATCTCTCTCTCTCTCACCCTCTCACACACACACACACACTCACCCGCTCTCTCTCACACACTCTCTCTCTTCCAATGAAAGTACCTAGCACTAGCTAAAAAAGTCATACGTCATACGCTCATTTACATATTGATGACGTAATCACGTGCTCATTTGCATAATGCTCACTGGTTGTGTCTGTTGCAGTGAGGGGGAGATTATTTTAAGCCATATATACAAAAGGTTGATAGAGAAATCTTTACCAGCGATCACTCTGAGCAGCATGTGAATTACAATATAATATATTTCTCGCCTTTCCCCTGATGATCTGAATAAGTCGCTACATGTTTCGCTAGTCGCTTTTTAGAGATAAAGTCGCTAAGAGGGTCTGAAAAGTCTCTAAATCCAGCGAGAAAGTCGCAAAGTTGGCAACACTGCACGTACATTCCAACACAAATATCCCCCAGAAACTACACACCAAACCAAAGTTCTGCGGCCAGCGTCTCTGTGGATGAACAAGGGTAAAACAGTTTTTAGACCTGACCAAATGAAATTTTTAAGACGTTTTAAGGCCTTAAATTTAAAGGTTCAGAATTTTAGATTTTTTAAGACTTTAAGACCCCGCGGGAACCCTGTAGACCACAGAAGGTTTGTTCCAATTGCTATCGAACTGCAACTCTCAATATAATGCGCAATATCACTTTTACAATATTGGATTAAATATAACCTTGTATTACTTCAATATCATTGAATATACAGGGTTCGTACACATTTTTCAAGGTCAAATTCAAGCACTTTTCAAGCACTTTTAAGGGTCATTTTTAAGATTTCCAGCACCTTATTGCTGGGCTAAAATATGTATCTACAGGAACATATAAACTCATTATTTTTTCTTCACTTTTTATCACAATTATGTACACTGTATTATGCTGTAAACATCTAAAATTATGTTTCATAAGAGCAAAAACTTCAGAAATTAATTATCCAGTCTGATCCCAATTTTGTGAAAGACAGTTATAATGTCAAGCACTTTCAAGCACTTAAACTAAAATCCAAGCACTTTTCAGACCTTGAAAACACAACATTGAAATTCAAGTACTTTCAAGGATTTCAAGCACCCGTACGAACCCTGAACATACTACCTGTTCAATTTTTGTTTTTATTGTAGTTTATTTATCCTAAATAAATCTTATTTTATTTTCATTTCCATTTGGCAATGAACAGCATTTACTCCTTTTACACTTTTTTTAGTCTATTGTGGCATTATTATTATCATCATCATCAATTCTCTGGCACAATCATTTCCTTCTGGTTAAAGACATTTTAATCTTACCTTATAAATTATATTCCTATTAGTGCGAAATCACATGAAGGTGAGAATGATTTTTATTTTTTTTTCCAGGCTGATTTGCAACACTTCATGCCTCCTCTCTTCTTCAACCAGTATCACCAAGTGTGTCATTTCCATTCATGCCAGCTTATAAATAATTCTGGTAAAAAGTACGAACCGCCCTCCATTAACCCAGTATTTTCATGGGATGCACACAACGACACTCCTCTTTCCACCTACCTTGTGCATTACGATCTTGCGCTGGGTGGGCTCGGCCACGTCGATCATCTTCTGCACCACGTAGTTGGCGTACTGGTCCTTCATCATGGTGTATAAGGCACTGTGGGGGCCCTCAGTCAGGCTGCACACCTCATCTATCAGCACTGCCCGCTCCGCCCGTGATGCGTGGGTCACACACTTCTCCACCACATTACTAAAGACAGGATGGGAGTGATAAGCATAAAGACACATGGGAAAGGAAATTCTGTAGAAATGAAAGAAAAGCATTTTCCATAGAAAAAGGGAGGATAAGACCGAGACCTTATGTGTGTTTGCTCTGGAATTTACCTGGCAAACTTGTGCTGGCTGAGTCCCAGCACATTGCCTCTGATCTCCGCCACAATCTTGCTCTTATCCTCAGCTCGGCCATGCTCCAAAACGTGCTGGATGACATAGTTGCCATACTGGTCCTAAATAAAACACGAACATTTTAACTAAAACGGGAGGACACCAGCTGGCGTTTCTGACGTCACATCAAACACGCAGCCAACTTCAAAAATCTGGACTGAGAGAAGCTTTATTCAAGCCAACACGAGGTGTCATTATCTGGAAAAACATAACTGGAGGAAAGCAAATGACAGCAACGTGTGCTAGTGTGTGTGTGTGTGTGTTACCTGCACAAGCTGCTCTGTGTGTTGATGGAGCTCCTCTAGTATAGGCAGCGTCTGTTCAGGAAGGCAGTGTTCGAGAATGCGCTGGATGACTCGGCAACCATAGGGGTGAGTGGAGAGGGCGAAGACCTGAGAGACACACATAATTGCACATCTTTACTTATTCAACATGTACGCCAAGAGCGACTGGAGCTCACTGAGCAGAACAAAACACCAATTTACCTTCGCTCAGACACTAAAGGTGCAGAAAGTCCCTTGGATAACAGATGATCATAGGCATGCTTTCACACACCCAACCCACCCCCGTGAGCAAGGTGAGAGCAAATTCCTGACATGCTTACAGCTACACAAGCAAATCTGAGCCACCGAGCCAAAAACATGCGGTTACACAACATCCATATGTTTGAGAGGCAAAAGATTCACGTGTCAGTAAGAATCTAATGTCAGAGTGACTCTTCAAAAGTGAAACCTTTAATCTGTGTCCAACAAAAACAAATACAGAAACATACAAAATGTTTCTTTTAACACCTTATGCTAATGTAACATTTAGCTGGTGGATAGAAGATGGCTGCTGCCACTGGGCTGAGGTTTCTGTTGCCATGGAAACGTATCCTGTCCCTGGGAAGGACTGAGTACGTGAGTCGATGTACTTTGGCGGTGACAATATGCTTGGTGCCTCAAGGCAGCTACAGAGTGCACACAAGTATGTGTGTGTGGATGTCAGCCAAGCACCGGCAGGCTTCAGTGACTGTGGAAAGTGTGTGTGTGTGTGTGTGTGTGTGTGTGTGTGTGTTTCCGCTCACACAGTGGGAACCCACCTGTCCCTTAAAGGCGTCTATGATGAAGTGCAGTGCGTGAGGCTGGACACACTCGATACACTTCTGCACCACGTGGTTACCGTTCTGGTCCTTCACACACTTCAACACGTGGCCGTCCAGCTCGCGCACCATCTCGCTCTGCAGGGAGGAGGAAGAGGAAGAGGAGGACAGAGGTGGAGGAAGAGGGAGAATGTGAAGAGGGACATGTAATTGTTTGTGAGAAGTCAAATATTGCCTGAAAGCATTTTCCAACCTCTCCTTCATTTTTCACAGTGGCTCATAGCCCCAACAAATAATACTGGGCTTTGAACAGTTGCCCTAGTGAAATCTACTGAGGTCCATTAAGGAGAGATGGATCTCTCTCACTCTCACTCTCACTCTCACTCTCTCACTCTCTCTCTCTCTCACTCACTCTCTCACTCTCTCTCACTCACTCTCACTCTCACTCTCACTCTCTCACTCTCTCTCTCACTCACTCTCTCTCTCACTCTCTCTCTCAAACTTGTATTGCCTTTCCTCCAAAACCACTGAATTTTTGCAGAATGATTTCCTGTTGATATTCAGCATTATTTCACCACCTGCAGTTTAACATTTACATATAAACTGTGGTATCATTAGCCTCATTCATCGTTGATGATAGAGTGTCTACAAGGAACCTGCTGCTACATGAGGCAGCTCTAACATAAAACCCATGATGTATATGAAAAATGCTGTTGCAGCTAGAGGAGCGTACCTCCACCAATGCAGCATTCTGCTACATAAACAGAAATAAGCGATCCATGAGAAATGTCTCCTCATTTGAGATTGAGTTATTAGCACAAAAGATATTAGATGTGCTTTGAAAATGGAACACTTAAAAGATTTTCTTGTTTCTTTTGTGTTTATAACAGCCTAAGCAGAGTTATGATTGGACAAGTTTAATTAAGGTCATTTTAGTGCAAAGATGCAGTCTGTTACAACTGTTTATAATTTCATACAGTGCAATAAGAACCAGTGTACTTACAATGACCTGCTGATCGGAGGGAATGAACTCCAGAGCCTTCTGAATAACCCTGCAGCCGTACATCTGCAGGGCCAGTGACAGCACATGACCTCGGATCCTCTCTGCAAGAGCCAGCTTCTGGTCCAGGCTGCCAAACTGAAAAACACAAACATGCATGATAAGCCTGCAAACTGTCTAACTCATCTAATGACTCAATACCATGCACATTACACACTCTCACAAGCCAGAAAGCACACCAAAATCGGACACGCAGTATGGACAATTAAAGGTAGGAAAAATCTTCAGATTACAGAAGCAATTCCTAAACTCACGGCTGTGTCACATCCCATCTCTGAACTTGTATGCCATCTTAAGGAATCCTAAGTGGAACTCTAAACTTGATTCTACAATCAGCACTCATCCGGTCATGCCTTTATCTGTGTTTGGGATGTGTGCAAGACTGTCGGTATCGATGAAAAGAGCTGTCAAATTCCACTTATCGCTGGCGAGCTAGCTTGCTATAATGGCAAAAAAAAAAAAAAAAAAAGGCTTTCAATTTTGGCACTGATGAGAAATTCAAAGCAAACACGCCAACGCCAGTGTTGCCCTGTCGTCCAACAGGATGACATCAACACAAGTTTGTCCAACAGGTTATCATTAGCGTTACCCACTCCAGCAGGCTAACAGCAGTGTTAACCTCTTCGACAGGCTAAAATCCACGTGGGTTTCTCAAAAGGTTACAATTCAAGTATCCTTTCAATCAATATTTTAATGTCCATGTTGTTCCCTATTTTTATTGCAATACAGACCAACTACAGTGGTGGTGCTATTGCTATATATCTATATATCTGTCTATATGCCATCCTAATGAACCATTCCTAATTTGGGGACATTCTTCCATTAGGAAGGATCTTAAATAGACAAGAAAAATCCTAAATCTCATTCTAAACTGAAATTAGATTGGATATCAGACTCGGGCGGTTTCTGTTATGAGGCCCAAGGTGCAGTTGAAGAGAAACACGGACTGAAATGTTCCAATGAATTAAATCTTGGCGACTCAAATCCAGTTCTGTTGATGATACACACCTCAAAGAACTTCTGGATGACATAATTTCCAAAGACATCCACCATGAGCTGGTAGGCCGCCTGTAGTATCTCACTGAAGACAAGTTGGCGCTCTGCTGAACTGGCTCGCTCCAATTTCAACTGGATAAACCTTTAAAGAGACAGAGGATAAGCATTATATTAACAGATATATTTTATATTGAGTTCCATACCTCTGTACTTTGTTTTGTTTTTCTTCACTTTGTTTGCAATACACTAAAGTCTCATGAGAAAGTATACAGCCTGCTCTCCTAAAACCCACTTAGTATATAAAGGGGATTTACAAAGTTTGGATGAACCTGAAGACGAAGACAAATAAACACATCAGACAGAGACAGAGCAATAAAGTAAAACAGATGTACAAAGACGGAGGAAGAGAGGGCTGCTCCTATATCTTTAACCTGAGGGAACAGTCAGACAAAAGGAGACGGAATTCAGAGTGGAGAACAGACGAGGAGAACAAACCAAGTAGCCTGTGAGGTATAGTGATGGATGCCAGGCAAAAAGCAAGAGATAAAAACAGAGTGATGTTGAAGAAGCTGAGGAAAGAATATGTCTGGAATCTGCAGACTGGACGTCATGTTGTATTAATAGATAATTTCAGTGGTAAAGTCTGCATCTGGTTTAACCCAGACAGAACAAGAAACCAGAACCCAAGTCAAGTTTTGCACACAAGTATTTGTGCTTATAACGGAACAGTGTCTGTAATATAACTGCTTAGATTCCAGTTTATATTGAGAATAAACCTGAAATCTGACAGTACGGTCCAGTCAGTGGAGGACACAGAGAGAGAACAATGTCCTTAGGGCTGTAACTTTGAAACATTCGAAAAAACAAGCTTGCTCTTCAGTGTTGAAGATAAGAAATATGAGCTTTGATCCACCCGTCCATAGTGAACTTGAGCGGGGTTATTTACACAGAGATTCAGGGATGTTTGAGACAAGTTAACAAATTGTGAGTGAACTCTGGTGAAATCTCAAGTTGTCAAACTGAAAAGTGGTGATCCTGTATCTCACTTGGACATCAAAGATTTGTGACAACTGACAGTCTGTGCCAAATTTTGGAAATGTCAGAAATAAAAAGGGGCATTCTACCCTTTTTGGAGGAGCTTCAACAAGAGTGAGAAAATAGCTCAGTGACATTTCAGCTTTCCCTTCGAGCTGAAGTTTGTAGACCTAAAACCCAGAAATCTGCTCGCATTTTTGCACATCTCATCTCAAAAGTTCTGTGGTTACCAAAGCCTTGAGATATTATCCCTTTTTTCCCTACGACATGAAATAACTCATTAAGTGTCCCAAAATGTAATTAAGAAGCGCTTACATATCATAAGAACCGCAGATGCTAACAAGTGGCCAAATGAGACTATAGAAGTTGTCAGGGACATTAAACGCCATCACACTGAACAAGAAGACTCATCTACTCACGAGTCCTTCTTTTCAGTCAGACTATAGTTGCAAATATTTCTTTTACTTTGCAAACTTGTTGATTCGTAAATGTATAGAAAACTTGTATAGCAGCATGTAGTAAGGACGCTTAGTGGTGGTGACCACTAAGTGTTAATTAATTGATGTGACTGCAGTGCAGTCTTTTATAGCCTTACATTAGCTTCTTATTTCTAGTGATTTTATTAACGCTTTGTAAAAAGTGGTGTCCATCTGTGAAGATTCTCTTGCTGAACAAAATGTGCAACTAGTATTAAACTTGTGTTTGCCACAGACCTTATTTTCCGCAGATCTCTAGTTAACGAAGCATTCATCTTATAATCTGATTTTCTTAAAAACGTATCTTAAACTGTCCAACAGAGATTCCAAACAAGACGTCATGAGAGCTACTTTGTGTTGGTAGACATGAATCTGCAAAATCAGTTATCTCACGGGTAAGCAGAACCATTAGCCATAAAATTTTGAGGATTCCATCTGGAGGTAACAGTCTTGGTTGTCAAATCAGGATAACATGTTTCATCATGTCTTCTTAGTGGTTATTTGTGCTGTATTCTAGGTTGAAGAGATATTTGTGTACCTGCTCCCATGCTGGTCCTGGCTGAACTCCATGATGTGGCCAGCGATGTCTCTAAGCTGCAAGTTGGGGTAGCGGTTGTTCCTGAAGTCCTCCAGCAGGCGGCTCCTGCCTGATGGCATCACGTCTGACATGCCGTAGCGTAGCCGTGATGAGGGGAACAGCTGGCTGCTAGGTGAAAAGAGGGAGGAGCCTGAGCTGGTGGCACTGCGGTACTTAGCCTCCGCTCCTGGGGCTGCAGAGATGAAACGCCCGCTGCCATTGGTCAGGCCTCCTGTTGGGTCAGACACAAGAGGGCGATGATTGTCAGAAATTATACTGTTCAAGAATAGCTACAGGATATTGGAAAATCTCAAGGAAATACAAGGTCCGAACAAAACAAACATGACCAAGAATATGATAGACGTGGATTTAAAAAATTGAATGTCATTCATTTTCGTTTCATATACACATAACGCGCTTGTAGATCTTATTGCGGAATTTAAAAAAAACAAGTCAAATAATTCAACGTTTGACCGTTTTTTTACAATTGTACTTTTGTACAATTTGTACAAAGAGGTGCTTTGCTTCAGTATTTCCATATTCTGGCACTTAATACTTTAACTTCACTTGAGTTAATTGATCACTTTAGCTACTAGTAACTTTGCAAATTCAGATTATTCAGTGCTGATCGGCTATTACTCGTGACATCTGATGGTGATGTTGACACTGAGCCCACTGAAGTGGTGACCACCAACAGAAAAAGGATCCTGCATTAGAGACAAAGTACTGCATTTTTCTTATATAGTTATTTCATCTGCAATCAGACACAAAAATCTCTGATACTGATAAATAAAAAAAAATGATGAATATCAGCCCCAATAATGGGTCTAGCCCTAATTTATTTGTATTTTTCTTTTTAATTGATGACACAGCAACGCTACATTTTGGACACTAAAATTAAAATGATATCAAAGCTTTGCTGCACAGAAGCATGGCACTGGATGGCAGCATTGCCTAAAAAGATTAAGGCAGCCTACACCAAGAAAAAGTTACTGTGTACACAGAAAATATTACAATCAACTAGACCATAGAAAATCAACAACTCTGATTCAGTCGTAAAGGATTTTCAGTCGTAAACTTAACAGTTATACATCATTCAAATGAGGTTGAATAAAGTAAAGAATACTTAACAGTGGTTAAAGCAAAGAAACATCCTGAGCCTGAACTTTTTGCGTGTGTGTGTTCCAGCATAAGTACTGAGGCATTGCCATAATCACTTTCCTGTGTTGAGTTTTTACTCCATTGACAATTTTGTCAGAAATTAATGTGCACATGCGTATTTTCAAGTCGTATTTTCACACACACGGTCAGCCTTTGATGCCGGTCCGTCAGCTGTGGTTGTTGCTCCCGGTAATCGTGTTGTGTGTTGGAGAGTGCAAGCAGCTGCTCTGAGTGGGGTCTGATTCGTGACGTGGTAGCACTTTTTTACCGCTAGTTGCATAGATTAGCTTTCTCGAGTACAAAGTGCAGGAGCAAGCACTCTTAACTTCTTGCACAAGCTACCAAAAGGCTTACCATCTTTCCCCATTTCTTCTATCCACACCCAGCGCCATTTATTTGTTAATCCGTTATCAATTAGGAGGGCATCTTCCCCAGGCTTCATGAATTTACTCTCCATCCTAATCTCCTACGTGACGTCTCTGCATGGGTTATCAATTCAGCATGAGACTCGGTTGAAGCGCATATTTCCAAGACCCGCCCCATTTTACTTCTGATTGGCTAATTATGTTAGTTTGAGAGTGGGAGAGTTGTGTTCCCATCATAGCATTGGCAGACGCACTCATGAACTCTCAAATGATAAAGATTTTTTTTTTTTTTTAAATATAGGATTTTTTTCTCCCCCCGCAGCCAAACGCCGCACGCCGGAAATCAAGAATACTTTAAGCCCTGTGTTAATGATTATAATCGACTTTCATTTCATTGAAAATGAAATGTTATCAAATTACAGCAAACATATGTATTTTCAAGCAACATCTGAACCAGGATGTAAAAAAAACTTAAGCCATGTTTGTGCTGAAGAACTATTTAAACCTCAAGATAACTACAAATAACAAAATCAGAATTATTGGCCAGTCGTGGAATCTTACACCAGCTTTACATTGCTCTCATTGCACCAACAAAGTTGGCATACAGCTAGGAATGAAGACAACAAAACCTGAACAGTCAAGTTAAACCTTGCAGAATGGTCCGGACTGTACTGTACAACAGCATGGTAGCAAATATTCCAGTTAGTGTCAGAGCCATGACATCCTCAACTTCACTCAACTTGTGCAGTTTCCTCCCTTCAAGGCTGCCATTTCCTGCATTCCTTATCTGAATAATATGACACCTCTAAAGTGTTGAAAACGGCAAACACTTGATAATCCATCACAGTCATTACAAAGCCTCGACTTTGCTCTTTCACCTTATTTGATTGTTGCTTCATCACACTTTTGAGTGTTTTTCTTACACCTCACCCTGCCAACTGCCAATCATGGGAAGCACACAGGTAGCATGAAAAGTATCAACCAGTAATCAATCCGTCAAGACAAGCTGCATTACAATGTGCCATCATATTTTTGTCTTGTAGTTTAGGAAAATCTAAGCTGGAGCAGTAGCTGATTTGAGCCAAGTAGGACGCACACATAGCAGAACTATTCTAAAAACTAAATGGTAGAGTATAATTACATACATGTTACAAAATAAACCTAGACAAGTGAGCAATATAATTCTTCGCTATAAAACTACCCTGCTCTGGTCGACAAAAAAATTCCTGTTTAGGCTTTGTATTCATGAACACCATCTCATATGAAAATCTATATGGGTCTGTGTGTGAAGCTTCAGTAAAGAGTTTTTGATTACATTCAACAAATCGGTGCAGTTAATAATATCAATCTATAGTTTTCTGTGCTGGTATATACTGGCACATAAAAATAGCTCTAGCTCTGATTTGGCAAATGAGCATTAGCACCGTTTCCACAGAGTCTCAAAGAAGCTATTCAAGTGTCAAAATAACACACTTGCTGAAAATTGCTAATCATTTGAATCAAACACACGTACCAAGATTAAGGTTGGACGAGGAGCTGTGATTGGACAGGGAAGGTGGGGGTGTGAGGGAATGGGAGGGGCCCTGGTTGGGAAGAGGCATGCCCACAGGGCCTGGGGAAGGACTGAAGCCCAAGGTGCCGTTATAGAAGCCTCCGTGACCAATCGGGGTGAGGCTAGAGGGCGTGCGTTTGTAGAGCTCGTTGTTGCCAGTGAGGGAGTCCCGCCTAGAGCCGCTGCCACCACTCGAGTTGGCCACTAGGTGGAGACAGACATAAAATTAGATCATGAAAGTATTAATTATGAATCAAGGTAAATACAGCCAAGTAAGATTCACACACTTTTTGCACACCTTCAAGGCACCTCACTGAAACATTATCAGACTCTCAAAAGCCTTTAACCACCATAGCTAAACGGCCATGATAAATGTAATAGTTATACATATACACATAATATATAATCCATTTGTTGATTTTATTAGCCGTTCATATCAACTTGTATGGTTTGTTTTTATCAGGAGTATTTATTTCTTGTTAATTTTGATGCCAGGAAACAAACTATTATGACAACAGGAATACTTCAGATATTAAAAGACTTTTAGTTTATGTGAGTGATCAACTGCCCTGCACGTTTCAGATGTTTCCCTGCCCAAACACAACTGATTCAAATGAATGGGTCATTATCAAGCTTTAGCCGAGTTTTATGACAAGCTGATCCTTTGAATCAGGTTTGCTCGAGCAGGACTGAAACCAGATTATGTCCAGCATTTTTCAAGGACTGTATTTGATTTCCAATAGTCTTTGCCTTGACATCATCAAATTAAGCATTCTCCAAACTTTTAATGCATTATATGAAGCCGGTAAAACAATGTAGTAATGGTGTATTCCTACCTGCCGTTCCAAAGCCACCCAGTGTGGCCCCCAGCGTGGCCCCTAGGGAGGAGGAGGTGGGCTGGCTGAAGCCCAAGGAAGCAGAACCTGGTCCGGGCTGACCGGAGCCTTGTGAGAAAAGAGAGGAACTCTGGGAGGAGGAGCTGAGGGAGGAGGAACCGTAAAAGGAGCTCCCTCCCAGTGCGCCACCAGGGCCACCCTGCTGCTGAGGCTGTTGGGACGTCATGGCACGAAATGGACCGTTGGCCCCGCCGCCCAGACCACCGTTGGCACCACCGGCGGAGGCTGCTGCTGCTGCAACTGGAGGATGAGAAACAAGAACGATTCAAAGGTTTAATCTGAGTAAACAGCCATAAAAAGCCATACTGAATTAATTCAACTGAAAGAAGTAGACATAACGCTTCTTGGGGGAGCATTTTTTAATCCTGGGAACAAAAACATTGAAGGTACAGCCTCATAATCGCTTAATTAAATGTTCTGGATGAATGGGACATTCAGAAGATGTTGTTAAAAGACCACAACATGCAATCTTTTGTTTTGTGTGTGACATCCTTCATTATTCTGTCTGTTTGGTCTTTGACAAAGTCTGTGAGTGCGTTGCCATCTTACCTGCTTGTGCTGCGGAAGGAGATATGATGACAGAGGCGGGGGCCATTAGGCGGACAGGGCCACTCCTGGCTCCAGTGTTGACTACCAGGGCTCCCGTCTGATCATAGTAGGCTGCAGGGGCGAGGACTGGGTAGCCTGAGAAGCACAGACGAATATCCAGCATTTCAACATCAGTTTTGAAGAACATGGTTGTGAAAGTGCCGTCATCAGAAATGTGACTAGGTTTGTTGAGAGTTCTGCTGGTGAATGAGTTTCCTACACACCAGGGACTCCTGCTGCTAACCCCTGTCCAAAGGCAAGGGCAGAGTTGACTGCTGCTGCTGCAACCAGCTGGTCATTCTGCTGACCCTGTTGACCTTGGCTGGGGGTCAAAGGTCGCTGGTTGCCCCCAGCACGCATCACCTTCACAAAGAAAGAAGAACAAGACACATTTGTCAACTGTCACTGTCAGAGAAACAAGTGGTTGCATGTAATAAACAGCCAGGATAAAAGCACATTCCTTAAGGTAGAATTAGCATATATGATCAAAACTAAAGTATATAATCAGCAAGTAAATTAAACATTTCCCACTGACTGTTTTACATTCAGAGATCCAAGAAGAGCAGCAGTAAGACTGAAGGCACGTTCAGCTGGCTCCTAAGTAGTGCACTGACAGAAACATCTTGAGCCAGTGCCCATCAGCATGCCAGATTTTTGGCGAGCAGCCAACTGACCTGCTGTTGGTTCTGCTGGCCCTGGTTTGCCGCCTGCTGATTGGCCGAGTTGTTGGCTGCAGCCGCCTGCTGCTGGAAGAGGTTGGCTGGGTAGACCCCCCAGGGGGTCACACCATAGTACTGGGGAGGCATCACTGCCGGTCCTAGACACACATAATCATACAAACCACAGGTGAGATGGGACAAATGTGTGTGTCTATGTGTCTCTTCACTGTAGAAAATTAACATGAAGAAGCTCAAGGTCCAAATCAAAACACACCAAGTGTAGCTGCTGCTGCTAGTCCAGCTGCATAGGGGTCTGTCCCTGGTGGAGCGGCACTGATGATATAAGGATTGGGCACAAAAGCTGGGGCCAGACCTTGGGAACACATAGAGGGAAAAGGTGAAACAGGACCTGAAGGTTTTACATAACACATGGAACCAATTCACTCTACAGTAAAGCTTCAGCACACAGATAATAATCAATAAAACAGAGCCCTCCAGATCTGTTGAACAATGACCACAATGAAAGACTTTTTATGCTTGTTTTTATGCTAGTAAACCTGAAAAACGTTAACCCTTAATTAGTAAACACAGGACTGAACAACATGGTATTTGGTACTTTTGTGATCTTTTGCCCTGGAAATTTTAGCAACATTTTAGTCAGTGGAATGATCAACAAACATATGACATAATTATGGGCCTGATGTGCCAGTTTAAGTCTTACTCTTCCCGATCCCGAAATTCCCGATACACCAAAAGTCTCTTACCAATGTGAGGCTGCTGTGCTGCTGCCAAGGCGTACTGCTGTTGCTGGGCTGCTGTTAACTGCTGTACTGCTAGGGCGTTGTTTCTCTGAAACAGCTGCAAACAGCATAACAGGTGAATTCAATTTCAATGCCATTTCAGCTGCATCTCAGAGAGCTAGTGACAAATGTTCATATATGACTCGCTGCAGGTTGCCATTACCTGCTGCTGGTTGGTGTAATCAAATAAGCCCACAGTGGGCGCGGAGTCCATCTGCATCTGGGAGTTGTAGTCAAACTGAAGCGGCTCCATCACAGACTCCATGGGGTCCATGGTGACACCACCTTGTTCTACACCAGAGAAGTCCTCAGGAGGTTTGGGGCCCCCACCACCTCCCAGGGGTGTCAGGCCCTCTGCCCCTACACCCCCGGGACCACCAAGCAGGTCACCCTCAGGACCAGGGGCTGGCATGTTGCCTTGGGGACGACTGCAGAGGTAAGACAGCAGGAGCAGTTCAGTTTATATCCGAAAGGCTGTTTGTAAAGTGAGAAGCATTTCAAGTTGTAAGCCTGTGTCCTGTTGAGTCCTACCCAAACTCCTTGACGTCGACGTCGAGGCCGTTCTGCACGGGCAGCCCATTGGGGTTGATGACGTCACCGATCACATCAGCCTCACCTTCCGTCAACTCTTTCAATTTCTCTCCCTCAAATGATGCCTTCGGTTTCTCCCTCTTCTCCTCCTCCACCTCTCCATCCCTCTGCCCCTGTATGATGGAGAGAAACGAGAAATGACTGATACTGTGAAAAAACCTGAAATATAGGAGGTGCTGATAACTTGTCAGTGAGAGCTACAGAGTAGGGAGGACAGACTAACATGGACAAGGTGAAAGACATGTCGTCATTTGACAATCTTTGGCTGACGGAGGACAAAAAAAGAACGCATTGATGCAGAAGGGAATGAAAGCTATCAAAGAGGATATGAGACTCAATAACACTGATACACAGAGAGAGAACAGACGTCAGGACTTACGTAGGGTCCTTTTCGGAGGCAGGAATCCAGTTTGTCGGCCGGCGAGGAGGAAAGGACATACTCCACCATGCTAACTCCCAACCCTCCACTCTCAGATCGCGGGGACATCACTGAGCCCACCCCAACTTCACCACCACCATGGAAGCCCTGCCCTGGCCGGCGGGACACCATGATTGGCTGAGACACTGAGTGATCTGACATGAGAGGAATAGGGGCTGTTGAATAATGATCACACATTTGTCCTTAAGCACTTCGGGCTTGAAAAGGATCCAACACATAAGCACCATTAACAGATAATATTGTTATAATATATATCCCTCTGCTGCAGTGTTGCAAATTTTGTCATCCCAACATGTCAGGCTTTTTTTTTTTTTCACTGAGATGGTCTGAACGAACAGAAATTTATAGATTTTCTGCAGAATTAATGCACTGCATATTTTCACCTTTATTTTCACACTTTATTTTACCAGCTGTTCATATGTACTTACTATGTTTTGAAGATGATTATTTAATGCCGAGTTCAGGTTAGTCTGGTGTGGTGTGAGTCAAACTTCTTGGCACATTAGATGCTGTTAATTTATTGTCCCTTTCAACATCCCATGAAATTATCAACCATCAGCAATGTGGCCGAATGTGGATTATATGTCAAGAGATTTATAAAGAAACATGATTATGTTGTACAGTCCTGAAAGCAAAAGTCCAAGAAATATGCTGTCTAATGCACAATTTAAAGTTACAACTACCAATAGGGTAATCAGTACAAATGTATGCATCACTGTCCCCGCAAACCTAAATTGACGAGTTACAGACTGATTGTGAAATGAAGGAAGATTTCTTTTACAGAAATAACTGCACTGCGTTGATAAGATGCACCAGAAATCTCAACTCTCATCATCATCTGAGAGAACATAAGGGTGAGTTCACTTTGACATCAGCTTTTGATTCTGACAGGAATATAAATTAGGGCTGCACAAAAAATCGTTAAAAAAATCGCGATCTCGATTCACACATACACGTGATCTCATATCTACACACAGCGATTCTGAAGCATTTTATATCTCGAGCTGAATCACAAACAAATGCTCCTTTTATCCTCCCGGATTTTTTGAAGCGCCCCCAAACGCAGCACTGCGGGCGGCAAATTGGGGGTCTGTTTTGGTTCGCCGATTTCCCGCCTCGGAGGGTACACTTATTTCCGCCTCGCCTGCTAGATGAGCAACTGGACAGCCGCTGAGATCAGGAGATGCTAGCGTCTCCTGGATCTCTAGCTGTATGGTTGTGTTAGCTTGTTGTTGTAGCCACAATCTAGGAACGGTCGCTACTTTCAAATTAAAAGCCCCCCGCTAAGAACCCAGCTCTAAACTCCAATGGAGTGTAATGTAAAGCTCTTATTTTGAAGACAAATTCGTTGTCAACTGCTCACAGCCCAACGTCGGGCTTCACGTCACGTCACATGTTTACCTCTACCTCTGAGGCGGCTTTTGGAAAAGAAAGAAAATTATGCCTCCGTTTTAGAAAGCTGATCACAGCAGCTATCACATATCACCTAGCTTAAGATACGGCCCCAATAAACACTGTAGAACATGAGGTATAAAAGGATGCCCTCTCATCTTGGGAGACTATTTTTTATTTTTTTTATTTGTGTAAAAATAATTTCTCATCCAATGATAGAACTTGAAATGAACAAAAAAACATTGCTTTGGTAGAGGCATAGTAGTATCTGCCATACTATCATGTTTTTGTTTTGTTTTGTTCAAGTTCATCAGTGCAATAAACATTTTGTGAAAAAAATCGTGCCAGAGAATCGTGATCTCAATTCTAAGCAAAATAATCGTGATTCACATTTTTTCCAGAATCGTGCAGCCCTAATATAAATATACATTTTCTAACACCAGACATTGTTTGTACTAGTAGTTTGTGGATGTGCTTAAGAACAAAATGTTTCACCAAAGCTCCTGTGTCACCTTATTACACATATCTAAAAAGAGATTGATTTATACCTGAGGCACCCCATGCACTGTCCCTCCACTGGTCCAGAAAGATCCCTTTTGGTCCATCCTTTCCAGAGTCGTCTGTCTCCCAGAACTTCTTACCAGTTAGCAGCTGCTACAAAGACAACAGAGAGGAGACAGGGGAAAAGACAAGGTTAAACATGGTCATATGTAATATATATATTTCAAGCACACAGAAGAATGAGAAAAATAAAACAAGTATCGTAAGTGAATAGTTTGTATAACTAACCAGGTGAGCAAAAAGATCCTAAAATCTAACAAACCTTCAGAATGTCTTTAACATTTATTTTTGGCTTTTTGTGTGTGTGATATATTTTCAGTAATACATGCATGTTTTGGAGGTACTTTGCCCCCTGACTGCACCCCAGACAAACAAGTGCAGGCCACTCTAGCTAGATGAGTGGAGCAAAAACAAAATAACACAACCACACTATTTAAGCCAGTGTCTGAAAGCAACCATACAACAATTATGCTTGTTAATGTTACTTTTAAAAATGTCAGTCATTTTGAATAGTAGTTCCAAGTGTTTGGACTTACTCTGAGCAGCTCATTGTGTTTCATATCACATGTCTATTCAAATTTCTTCACTTTCTATTAGTTTATTACAGTCTTCTCTCGCTATAAAAAGACCTTGTCTGATCAGTGTCTTCTGGCAACAGGAAACAACTCCTGCTTACACATGGACTCAAAATCAGTTTGAACTGTTTGGCCTGTAACATGTTAATACATCATTATAGATGTATTACAGTCGATGGCAGCCAAACAAAATTCATTCAAACAAATGTACATCAGCACCATGTTCAACAAGCCAAAACTAATTGCGGGCACGAGTCCAACATTAACAGAATTACTCAACCCGACTCAAATTAAAAAGCGTCTCTGCTCAGTCTCTTCTCAACTTTCAGAGCTTTTCATTTGGGAGGAACAATGCCAAAACAAGTCCACACTACTTTTGGCACAAAGGCCTTTCACTGAGCCACTGATCCATTTATTTTCCCTGGATTTCCTGTTATTCAAGTTTGAGCAATCCATCATGTGTGGTGCAAAATACAGGGCCGCCATTTTCATGTCAAGTGTTGACATGTTGTTGATGTCGCATCCAACCTCGCCAAATCCAGTGAGTTAAATCCAAAGTTTAAATATAAAAAATGTTTCCACATGCTGCAAGTAACCACAGCTCAAATGCTCCAATGTCAGAAGTTATTTAGCTACAGGATCACATAACTCACCTCTATAACATAAGTGACCCCGGTCCCCCACCCTGATGTCTCACCTCTCCCATGGCGCGTCCCTCCAGAGCCAGCGCCTGAAAGTCATGGTTCAGCTCGTCCATGGACCGCACCTGCAGACAAAGAGCCCAGTGAGACATGGAGGAATGAAGTAATGTCTCTTATACTTTACCAATGTATAAACATAAACTAAGCTTGAATTACTCATGTTAATAAGTAATTACCGTCATAATTGTTTTTCCTCGATCATTACAGAGGGCCATACTAAAATGAAATGTTTTTTAAGACTATAATCACTAATCATCCAAGATCTCAACTGATAATCCATGGAGTATGTTATTTCAACTGGTAAGCACACCAACGTAAAACAGATATTTGAACGGAGTCTGGCTTAAAAACCAGGGAGGAACCATTGATAACTTAATGCCATTTTCTCATTAGTTTAGCATCCTAGAGTACATCATGGCTAATTTCTCTTCAAATGAAACAGCTGGTAAATGTAGATAGTCAGCCATACAGATTTATAACTTTAAAATTAACTCCACCTGTCTGTTGGACACCATGTCTTTACTACAACTACGGTGGGCGTAAAGAAGCAAACTTTGCTCCAGAGGTGAAGGGTTTATCTATACCTTTATTAATAGCAGAATAATGGGCGACATTTTGTGGTGGTGACCCTGAATCTTTCTTGCCTCAAATTTACTGTGTATTATAAAGAAATATAAATGACTTCATCTTGTCTGGTGTCAAACGGGACATATTAAATGTTGTCTTCATTTAAGTTTCTTGCTGTAGGTGCAGAATATATAGAAAAGTTTTATTTGTCTCCCTTTTCTTTTTGCTGATCAAAATAATGACCTGATCTGTGACAGAAAGCTACAAAGTTCCTGATCTGTTGCACCCCTGGTACTTTGCGTCTGCTTTCTATCATTAAATGGCCACTAATACTTATATTTTGAAAATTCAGGGTATATACAACAATTCTTAAGTTGAATTTAATACCTTTTAATACCTTTATAATATTTTTTAATACCAACACGACTTCAAGCTGCAACTGTGGTGGCAACCTTTCGAACTTCAGTGTTGGGGGTAACTAATTATAAAGTAACATATTACTGTGATTTTGTAACTTAACTTTCTGACTGAATAAGTGTAATAATGCTGACAATTCAAATCAAGTACCCATTATTACTGGATACTTTGTTACTTTTTTGCCTCAGCAAAAACACTGACCTATACACAATTATTTGTTATTTAATCCTAACCCAAGACAAAAAATGATTTCATTGTTATGTGTAGGAAGAGCACACACTACTTCTCTGGGGCCGGTCTGGGGGGACAATTTTAAAAAATAGCCCTTTAAATGGTGACTACTGGTGAGATTTTGGGGGAAAAAAAACATTTTCAGAATTTCAGAATCTAAGACGAGACAAAATAGTGCAGAAGCTGACATTACTACTTGAAAATATGTTAACCTCTTGAGCATTAGAGAACTTTTTTTTTTACCATTATTGCCTTTATTATTATATATTTTTTATGGAAACAATCTGTTTCAGAAGTCACTGGGTCACATGACATGGAAGATATCGAAAAAACTGCAATTATTTTGTATTAATATATTTATGCTAAGTAATTTAATGACGGTCCCTAAATCAGTTTCCAGCGATTCAGCACAAGGCTCTGGGAGGTGAGCTAAACGTCCTCCTGCTGCGGACACTGGATGAAAATCAGTAAAGTCGCGGCTGGACCCAAGTGAATATCCGCCGAATATCCAACCTGAAACTAACTTCACCCCGGTTGCGATGAGTCGCCTGTTCTAGCCTTTGAATAGGATGACAAGGATTTCAGTCACTCAACTTAAACGGTGACTTGTAGAAGCTCTTCTTTGAATGAAGTTCCGTCATGACAAATGAACGGACTTGCAGAGTAATATGAAGACATGAATCAGAGGCACAAAAAACCTTGACAGCGGTGGCCGGTCATTATTATTACCAATACCGGACCCGTGCCTTGCGCACTCCAATCCAGGTGATATTCACTGTTTTTTTTTACAGACATGGCAATAAGCCTCTTGGCGGTCACCAACTACTGGCCTAAGCCAGTCTTTGAATCTAGAGTCCTCTAACGAGAGGTCCGAAAAATTACATTTCCCCATGACTTCTTCAATAGTAGCGAACTTTTGCCAGTAAGCCAGCCGTGTGCTATCCAGTTGGAGCATAGACAGAGGCACTAATCATTTTACCGTGTCGCACACTGACGTCACATCATCGATACCTCTCAGGTCCTACTCGCACATTATTATTTAAATAAATTCACGCGATTTTTGGGAGATAGGCCTGTACTTAGGACAAATGGAAAAAAACTTATAGTTGGATAGTGGTTCCAAAATGTAATACCTCGTCAGATGACGTTTAATACTTTTTAATGGCCTTAATTTTTGCTAATTTCATTTACTACCTTTTAATACCTTTTACAACCCTGCGGACACCCTAAAATTATACATGAAACTATACGTGTACAGCATGATTTTATGGTTTAAAGTTTTCTGTTTAGGAATGTTTCTTTACACTTAGTCACTGAGTACAAGCAAACAGTAGTACGTGACATAAAACAATAACAGCATCAGTGGTGCAACAGCACGTTATCACTTGTGCAACACTAACACGTCTCACACACACACACGTCACACACACACACACACACACACACACACACACACACACACACACACACACACACACCTGGCTGTCATGGATGTTGTCTCCAGTGGGCCAACGATGTTTGCCGGGCTGTTCACCATGCTGCCGCTGGAAGAAATAGTCTACCATGGCATCATCCTGGGAACGTCCAGCACCCGCCACACCCTAGAGACACACACGCAGACATGCGTATTATCTTGGAATTACTAACAACAGTAACAAGCAGAGTGTGTCTGAGCAACAACAGAAGACGTCTATGTAAATCAAGGATTCTAAGTTTTCACTAATGTTTGAGAGGGTTGATTTTAAAAGATAAAATGACAAACTTGAGCATGACTGCATTCAAATTACATGTGGAACATACAAGTCAATCAATATATTGTAACTGAATAGCCAAATACATGTACTATGTACTGTAGAATCATCAAGGGTGAAAAAAACTGATCAAAACCAATGCAAATACCACAACACACCAATTTAAAATGATGTAATGTTTTAAACAAGATGACTCCACAGTCTGTGTGCTGCTACAAAAAGTCCATTCTTTAGATTTCTTAGCAGAAAACCTGGGATGGATGGTAGTCTCAAAGAGATGAATTACAAGAATGAATCTCCTGGGACATTGAACCTTATGACCAAATGTTAAGGAGAATTTTTCATATGATCTTGAAAATTCATCACAGTATTGCAGTTTGAGGTATTTAAGGCCACATCCTGTCTTTACCAACATCCAGAATGGAGGATGCATTTCATTTCTCTGACAAAGCCTACGTTGACTTCCTCTCTTACTCATTTGAGGGTAAGAAAAAATCCCCACAAGACACAATCATCAAAGAATCAGTCAACAAGTACTGGAAAGAGCTGGGCTTGGTCATTTGCTGTACAAAGCATCGTTAGGACAAGTAAGCAAGGAGTCCTTTAATCAGACTGAATTGTTACTTATCAAATGTACCATACTGTTGTTTCCAGGATTAGTCATTTAAAATGCTAACTTCTTTATGAAAAGGGTACATTTTAAGACACACTGCCACCTGCCTAGCAGCAACTACGAAAGACTAACAGCTGTCCTTCACAACATCTAAAATAATCACCACTGGCCAGGAGATTAAAGACCGAGCCCCGACTATCAGGTGTTGCTCCAACCCAACTAGACCTGTAAGTTACTGCAATTTTCATTTACTCATCTATATGTCCTTTTTTCAAGTGATATTCACAAATGACCAGAATCAAACAGGTCAAGCTTTTTGACATCTTTTCAGATATGGAAAACTGCATTACTGCTTTTGACCAATTTCAATATTAACAGATTCCATATGATTTACTTCTCTTAGTAAATTTCATCACAATTTATTTGTAAAGCATGAGGCTGCCAAGAAGAGCATTTAAGTGATATGAGAGGCTCTTCCAGCAAAAACTGATGATTACCATTTCCTATATCGATTATCCTAGCTACACAACAACAAACAACCTGCTGAAGTTGTTGGCAGTTAGCTTCTATTGTTGTGATATGCAGAAAATGACCAAACTTACACATGGAATTTTCACAGGCTTTTAACTATAAAAATGCAACCAACTTTTGGTTCCTTTTGTATTGTACAAAGGAATATTTTGGGCCTTTTCATGGCTTTATTGACAAGGACGCTGCAGCTTGGACCTATGTATGTATGTGTGTGTATATATATATATATATATATATAGATAGATAGATAGATAGATAGATAGATAGATAGATAGATAGATAGATAGATAGATATAGACATAGATAGATATAGATAGATATAGATAGATAGATATGGAATGCACACTCTACCGGGGAGCCACATACAGCTTTTTAAGAGCATAATTCAAGCACTGTTCAGACACCTTCAAAAATTTCAGACTCTCAATGCCTTTATCATTACACCACAATTGTTACAAATACAATTTGGAAAAATAAAGTTTACAGAAGTCCTTTACATCCAAAGCAATCAATGTATATTTCAACAAACTGTTCATATTGACTTTGATTGGTCCATTTCCAATATCACTGAAGGTTTACTCGAGTGACTGGATCAATGGAATATTAGACTGTGCTAAAATCAAGCATTTTCAAGGAATATATTCCAATTCTAGCATTTTCCTAACCTTTTTTTAAAATGTCCAAACTTTTACGACTTTGTATGAATCCCCTCTGCAGCCACATATTAGCGGAAAAATGTTGCTTATTGACAGATGTTTGTCCATCAATGAATGAACAAACTATGCAAAAGGTGTAAAGGTGGTGGGTTTTACCTGCTGGCTGGGGGGTGTGGTCTGAGGGGTCTGCCCAGTTGGAGGGGCATGTCCTCCGCTGCTCAGCACCACGGGCATGCTGGGAGATGTAGTTCTATGGTGGGGGCTGAATGAATCCTGCCAGAGCACTGCTTTCCTCTTCAACACACACACACTGCTCATTCCACCACAGCCTGTCCAGAGAGAAATACATCAGTCATATGCAAACAGTGCCATATACCTGCTCAATACATTAAACAAACAATGTTTAATAAGCTGCGACAAGTCTAACACAAAATGTAATCATTCCGGATGGAGACCATATGCTCAGATGCCAGTTAACTAGGCTCACCTAATTAAAACTAATGTAGTCTAATACAACTTGTCTGCAATAAATCTGCTCCATGTATAGACAGGCCATATATACAGTAGTTTATGACAAGACAAATAATTTTTGTTCATAACGTTTGAAGAATTACACATATGATGCATGTAAATTTCCAATAATTATTCAACTAGTGACGGTTACAGTTTGTCATAAAACTAATGAAATATAGGACTGTGGTAATATCAAGTAGAAAGACTACACATAACAAAACCTTGTAGAGCCTGTCCTGCATATTGGCTAGCTCACAAAACCACCAACTCTCCTGTCACATAACTTCAGCTAACAATATGGCCAGATTTTTTTCACACCTTTTCCTGTGCCACAGTGATGGCCATGTTGGCAACATATATTGAGCAAGATGATGTAGTACACCAAGCCGTTTGACATGAAACCAAATGATACCTGCCTAACTTCACGGCAGGCTGCAACTTTCTTGACTTGCAAAACTATCTTTTAATTAGAAAAACGTGTAATTTGTGGCACAATTCAAATAGGCTCAAAAACGTATTTGTCTCTTGATTAACTGTACCCACTTGTCAAAAATAAGGTCCAATGTGGCATACGACAGGGGTTGAGACTTTGCCTCTTTATATAAATGAGAACAGACAAAATACTAGTCAGCAGCAAAGTACATTAAACAAAGTGACCACAGAGTTAACTCAAGATCGCTCTTAGATCAAGAACATTGTAACCTTTGTAGGATTTATTGCAGGGCTGTGGTATTACTGACTGCATGAGTTTTGCATATGTTTAGATGTACTTCGTTTTAAGGATGCAGATGTACAAAATGTCATCATAATAACACAGGCACTGAAAACTTTTTATATTAATCCTTGTGCCAGTGAACTGGCTTATATTGCACGTGTTAATGTTTACAGAAAATCATGTCAAGGACAAGCAATAATTAATGTTTTACAACTCTACTTCATAAAATAAGGTAGTGAGAGCAGATAAATTATGGGTGAAACAAATGGATCATCTAAGTGTTTTCCTAGTTCACAGTCAGTGTTGCTCTTCAACATAATCAGTCCGACATGAATTAAAAAGTTAGCGCTGTGTATTCTCATGCAAATGGCGCCAATAAGTCATCTCAGAATAGAAATGGCCTCCCACATTTGACAACTTCAGGCCACACAAGCGACGCAAAAGAAAAAATCTCTTAACAATGTTGTAGCTTGAACTGGTTTTAATGTCAAACTTCACTCAGTTCCCAGTTGATTTGTTACATGTAGCTAAAACCTATGAAGCAACACCTCAAACACCCCAAAATAGGTTGACACCTTCAAAAGCATTAGGGAGGTATACCTAATAAAAGATGTTGCCTCTCAGCTGAGTATATCCAAAACTACCATAGTAGTTGTAAAGTGTATAAAAATCAGGTTTATTACATAGTATGTTTGCACATACGAGGAATTTGCCTTGGAGTTTGGTGCATAACAATAAACATAGCGAGTACAAAAAATTGCTGTACAGTTTTTAGTAGTAAAGAGTACAGATATGTTCACCACAGCAATATACTACAGCAGTGCTTTCTTTGATTGAAAATGGTCTGTTTTGTCAAAATAACTGATAAAATGTGTAATTTGAATGTAGAACTGCATCACTCAGCCACACAGGACTAATAAAATTTATTTTTTAGTAAATATCAAACTTTAATCTTTCTAAAGAACCGAAATTGCATACAATTGTAAATCTCAGGCATTGAAGGGACTGCGCTTTCAATAATACAGCAGGTCTAACATTCTTGGAGTCATTAAAGCTACTTAATTGCTGATAATCAGAACATGAGAGCTGGAATAAACAGTTACAGATACAAACCAGAGAATCGCTGTACTTGCCAGACTGGCCTGGCCGTCTGCAGTCACATGATATACTGTTAACTTTACTGCACAATGGTAATATTATTCTATATTATATTATTTTTGGTTGAACAAACCCTTAATGATCCTTTAACAAAATATTATGTCCTGGCAGACACAAAACTTGATGCAACCTTAAAAAATGAGGGTTGTTTTTCATTCTTCCATCTAGAATGGCACTCAGTAGAGCGTATACCTCTGTCAAGGTCCAAAAGTCTCTGCTATCAGCATCAAATTGTACTCTCACAGAAACCAGCCACCTAAATACACCTGCTTGTGTTAAGGTCTATGCATTACTCAGTGAAAAATTAATGAAAACTACCATCTATTGGCACCTATTTGGCAATTAAAATTTAGCTGGATCTGTCACTTTATCCAGATCCAAACCAAAAGCCATCAGGGTCTATTCTATGATGGGACCCTGCGCACCTCTATCAATGTGGCACGCCATATATTAAATACAGGAAACCACAGCAGCCCTAGTCGCCTAAACATGATTTTGATGGGGTACTAAAAAATTGTGCCACAAAAGTGTTAGTTCTCACTAAGTGAATTATATTGTATTTGTAAAATCTACCAAAAAATAACTTTTACCATATTGTGCAGTCCAACTTGACTTCCTGTCTGACTGGAATCAAACATAAAAGTTCAAGGGCATAGAGATTAAAGTTACCTAGACTGAAAGCTCATGAAAAACATCCAATTTAAGCACCTACATGACTGAGACACTTATCAAAGTGATCTGCATATCTGTCACAAAGTATTTCCCCTTCTCTGGCTCAGCGTGGTCTGTGAAAACCTGTACAAGCATGACTTTAGCTAAGATGCACATCACGATACTGTTACAGCTTATATGTCACACCAACACAAGAGTTCATACTCAAGTGGCCAGTTTATTAGGTACATCCAGCCAAAACGAATGCAGTCCCGCAACAAATCCTACCTTCATGAAAGTTATTAATGTTTAGTTTTGTTGAAATTTTGTTACATCAACTTTAAAGGCATTTTGGAGTTGATCTGCATTATGCTGGGAGGTGTCTCTAATATTTAGTCAAACCCAATTATATCAGCGAGGGTAAACCGAATATTAGCAACAGGATACAGTTCCAGAGCATCACAGACTACCTACTCCAAAATGCCCATGAAGTTGAATCTTTCTAAAACAAGATTAACTGTTCCTGACTATAATAGCCTGCTTTACTTTAAGCTCTGTGTAATGTGTAAATGGGAACATTTTAAAATTACATTAGTAGGCTTGCACAAGGGAGGTAATGGACTTTATTTGCCAAGAAATGGAGAAAAACTAGCGGTCCTTATTTTGCTACGGTCAGATGGGCCCTTTCATCTACCCGAGGTTTAAGGTTGGTGAGCAGATCCTTATTGTGTGTGCAATGATGAACCCAAGGAATATGCTTTGTGCATGGACCAATCCGTGTGGTGGTCGTAGTCAACATTGGGCACAACAAGCTCTGTGGTTTTTTTTCAGCAGTCAGAGAGTGGTAATTTGTATTTCACAACCTGTCTTTATCCAACGAGCTCTAATCTGTGTTAAAATTACCAGTTTCACATTAGTGTCCCTACAGGACATGAGTAAATTACAAGCACTTCTTTTTACACTGAGCCATATACAGTAATTAACTCTGCCATAGTCTGACACCAGGAGCCTTCAAATGCATGCAGCTTTCTCTGAAGTCTGCTGAAACCACCATGCAACACGCCTCCTCCATAAAGACAAAAACCACGAGCTGACCGGCTCAACAGTCCCAAAAGATAAAAACAAACCAGCCTGCCAAGTGATCATTCACATATGTGCTCATGTGTTTGTTTTCCTGCTCCACTCTTCATTCAGCTACTGTTAGCCCTTTATTCCTTTGCTACAGCTCGAAATGAGGTAGAGAAACACCCGGAAATCCACAACACTGTGGCCATTCCCCAAAGCGAAGCGCACACGGCATGTTATGCTACAAGTTTAACTTGTAGCACACGGAAACAGGAACTGGCTTCCATAACCCAACTGGGTTAATCATTATTCAATACCGGGGATCAATCCACCGCATACCGGGTAGAGACAGGGGTGTGACAATACTAGCAGGCAACCTGCAGCTAGCATGAGATAACGTTAGGTGTCTCAACACAGACCAAACATTTCTCTCCTGCCAGACGTGACACATCAAAACGAAGGGGAATATGTGGAAGATTCGTCAAAAGGGTCGTCACGAAGTACCGGAGAATTTCATCTTCATGCATCCGTGTCCCCTCGCGCCAGTCTCGGATCTGTTATGGAGGGTTCATTGCCCATGTCTCCCAACAATAACACGGCCTCCCGACACAAGCACAGCCCGTGCGAACCGGTGGCCAAAGACGAGCTCCACACAATGTTTTTAACAGCGGCAGCCTTCCCCTAACATCGCCATTTTATTATATATTAACACCTGAGGGGTCTCTACCTGTCTGCCGACCTTGCAACCCCACAGGTCCCCGTGACGCGGATGCTAACAAAGGCCCGAGAGCTGTCTGGAGCGGAAGACCGACACAACGGGAGGAAGGAGGCAAGCGGCAGAAAGGGAGGCAGCCGCTTCAGCCTGACGAAATACTCCTCTGTAGCCCCTCTCACGGCCGCGATAGCGACAATACCCGCATCGATACGTGACTAATCAATGCCCCGTGCTACCGCGACCGGAGAGGAGGTGATACTCACCGGCGGAGAGGGTGGATGGTCGCGGATTTCTGCCCCAGTTTCTCTCTGACACCCCAGGCTTTCACTCCGACAACATGGCGGCTCGACGGAGGAGCAGGCGAGAGCGCTGCATGACGGGAAGGGATGAGAGAGAGCGTGCGGTTCATTGCGCCAACCGGGAGGGGAGGGAGGGCCGAGGCGGACCGGTCTCTTTGTTATGTGTGTGTAGTCTATTTGTATTGTAGACTGTATTTATAATGGATTTTGTTTTGACTTCATTCACATTATTTGTTAATGGTGCGTGAAAATAACATTTCCCAAAATATATTCGCCATATGGCTGTTTGTGTCGCTGGAACCGACGCCACTAAATAAAACCACAAAACAAGATTTATGAAGGAAACAATAGAAATATCACAACAAAAATGCATTTATATTAAATCATATGACAGTAGTGGTATTTACAGTAGAAAGCACTGTATAATATGATGTCATCATGTTCTATTATGTTGGGATATTACGTGATCTGTACACAATGTTCCGGGGTCTCTACGGTAACGGGGTGCTTGGCATCCCTGGCACCGTGCTGCGCAGCACGGTCAGCGAGTGTGTGTCTGCGGGACGCTCCGTTACACCTCCGGAATGTAAGTGGACGGTGTGAAAGGGGGAGCGCGTGGCCCAAATTACAAAAATCCCCCTTTGGCTCCCTGGAAATGTGCCAGTCGCGACCCCGAGGCTGCAGTCTGGATCACAGACTGTCCTTAACCGGGGTGTGGATGACGTAATGCCTCTACACTATGGCAGCCCTCTGAAAAGATCTACATATGATAATCATATGGATATTTATAGCATACGGGAGGCTGTTTAACATGTCTGTGCGGTCTAGTCATGTTGGAGTACATAGCCTGAAGCTGCCTATGAGGTCACATTTTATGCTAACATAAAAGGTGTGACAAGGTCTGTATTAACAGCACTGTTAAAACAATGGGTCACAACTCTGCTTTATCCTGTTTCTCATGCACCATATGGTGTTATTTTCAGTATGTCATTGGTTGTATTATGTTCATTGTGACAGATATAACAAATTAAACGATTGTTTGCCACTAATGAACAACCTTATAACACTTTTTACATAGGGAATCATACCTGTTACTTTTTGAAATAAATGAAAAGATACAGCACACTCCCACACATAGTACAAAAGCCTGCAACTCCCCTCCAGTTAGTGACAACTGAAGAAGCCTCTTGGATGAGAGGTGAAATGTCTTCCTGAGAAACTGCAACACGTCCAGTCGCCTACAATACAGCACTTAGAACTACCATGACCTGGATGACTGAGAACCTTCATCGTGATGAACAGGAAGTAACTTTATGATCTTGATTTTGACAATACATCATCGTAGGATATCAGATTAATACCATGAAAACTAGAATGGCACTCTGCCAAGGCCCAACATTCCCCAATAATTCTATCAAATAAATATGAAATAAACATTTAAATCTGTCTTAATCCAGATTTTTATTTGTACCAGCCACATAAATATGTCTGATTCTTTTCATAGAGATCCATGCTCCGTTCCCTCAGAAATTTCACGAAAATGTAAAAAAAATGCCTTCTCTGCAATGTTAAAGAAAGTGAAAGGAAATTCCTGGATCCGTCCCTTAATCCAGATCCAAGCCAAAAATGAATAGGGTCTATTTTGGGCTGAGGCCCATCTTCCATCCAAGTTTGTTGAAAATCTGTTCAGTAGTTTTTGTGTAATCCTGCAAACAAACCAACAAACCAACCAACCATTACTGGTGAAGTAAGTACATTTAAAAGAAATGATAACATTTAGCACTCTTTAGCACTTCAGGCATTAAACGAGTCCCTTTACGAATTTAACAGTTCTATTTTTTGTAATGTTGGGCTTCCTTTCTATAAAATGCATCACATTATTTAGGCAAATTAAATCCTCATTGTACAATATCAGTTCACTGGAGTGGAGTGCATTATTTACATAATCTTCTGAACTAATCTGGCAAAAATGTGTGCCCCATAATCCAGATATTAATATAATGTCATCAAAGCTGGGAAGGAAAGCACTCATTTTATAGAATTCACAGTCAGCGATATAAATGTTTGCCTACAGATAACAGAAGCCATGTTTAATGTAGAAAGTGTATTTTTATTATTTCAAACTCCACCTTATGCACAAGAAGGTCTTCACCTCATACCTGCCTCCCCCCCCTTCCTTTTTTCTTCCGCCTCCACTTGCTTCTACAAAAGCTACTCAGAGCCTGTCACTGTGTGTGTTCATGACATGACAGATGAGAAAGATGACGGGTAGATTTAGCTGCCGATAGGTTAGAAGAGGGCAGCGTGAGGATTGAGAACGAGAGAAACAGGTATGAAGGAAAACTTTGGTGTGTACCCCTCTCCCCCAGCCCGACCAACCCCCTAATGCAACCCCCCTTTTCTAAATGGACCAACAAGACAATCATTGGCTGGTTATTTACATGCACAGTATCCCCACTGCTTCCCCCCCCCCTATAGACACACTAATGCCTGATCCCAAAGCCATCTGCATCCCTAATCAACTGCATTTCATGTAGGATGAAGTTATTTTCCTGGCAATGGACATTTGGCTTTAAAGGAGGATTCTGGGGATGTTATATATTTCTCTGATCATCAACAAAACACATGAAAAGACCAAAACCAACAATGACGTAATCCTGATAACAAGCCTGATGGAGTGTAGCATTCTTTTTTTAACTTTTTAAATAACACATCAGTGAGCCACATTGTTACCCTGCCTGACATGTTCAGTACTTACGATAAACATGAGCACTGTAGTTTATTTTGAGTTGGTCCACATTCACTGTCCTCCTGCTGTAAATAGTCCCCAACAAAAGCACTATTAAGTGCTTTATGAATGACATTTGCTCAAATCTACAGTGTCCAGCTGTTTTGGGACAATCATTTAGCCTTCCTTTTTTCTGAGATGCTTATTTTAAAGATTTGTGTCTTCAGTAGGGCTGGCATGAGACTTGTTATATCGCGATAAGGCATAATCATTGACGTTCCCTGATTTTAATGGCTGCGTTACATTAAAGTGATGTCATTTTCTGAACTTATCAGCATGTTTGACTTCTAAATATCATTGTGATAAAGGTGCAGTATGTAAGATTTAGCATCTTGTCCAATTCAAAACAAGTAGGGGGCAGCATATCACCAGAACAACCACTAACTGCTGCTGATGGTACCATTAGCTAGTTAGCTCAGTAAGCCATGCGGCTAGCATCTCTTACTGCTGGTGTTTACAGTGTCAACTTTGGACCAGAACGGGCCAGTGCTAGCTGATTAGCATGCTAACCGCAGTCGGTATCTCTGCAGAACAATACACAGGCGTCATAAAGTCCTAACTTTTACTTTTTCCCATTCTGTTGATGACCAGAGTACATTTTTTAATGTTTTCAACTTAAATTCTTACATATTGCACATTGTCACCATCAGGACATTTGATTTTTTCTGCAACATTTATGATACTTTGCGCAAATTTGTGGTCTGATTTCCGACATGCCCTGTCACTTAACCAGTACAGCCTATCATTCATTCATGGAGATCTAGGTTAGCGAATTTAACAAGTGAAAACTACTACTATTATTGCTTAGCCCACTTCACTCGCGCTTCTAAAGCCTCGCCGGTGCGTCAGTTATTATGACCCTTTGTTACTTACGCTTGTTCCGCCGAGTACCAGAAGTACAGTATCACCCATAATCATTGCCCCAGTGACCTCCAGGGAAAATATTGTGCTATCGTTTTATCGCCAAACCCTTGTCTCCAGGAACGAAAGTATTCCGATACGGGTGTAGACATTGTTGGTTTCGGCCAATTATAAAATATACAAAACACTGCCAGCCTGATCCTTTAACCAGTTCATCCTTTCAGCGCCACCTGCTCTGTTTTACAACATCAGCATGCCTGGGCTGTAATATAACAAGCTTGTATATCAGCCTTGGTTTTAATGGCATGAGAGCAAGGGGAAGATGGCTTTGGGAATGGGAATCGTAAGACTGCTCTAGTTCGACACCACCACATTCTAAAACGACAACAGGTATGAGCCGTGCCTCTTTTTATTATGTGACCCCACCCCCACATCCCCACATGAGCAACCCCCCATCCCAAAAACAAAAAAATTCACAGGGACACACCAAGTGGTATGAGTCCAGGGTGCAACCACAAAGCACCAGTCAGTCCTGTGGAGTTACACAATCACACACACTCACACATACATTACACACACACATACACACATACACACACACACACACACATTTGTGGGAGTGTTGAGAGCTGGCAGTTTAGTGAAGTGTGTCTTCGGTGATTTGACAGAGGTGTCCCCAGCTCTTGTTCTCCATACCTCTACTCCTCCTCCTCCATCTCATCGCACCACCTGGCATGCTGGTTCTTCCCTGAGCTCTGTACATTCTATTCAGGGCTGTATTTCTCTCTCTCTCAGACACAAGCACACATGCACACGCGCACAGACGCCTCTCCCTCTGGGTGGGGTAAGTCCGTTCCTCAGGTAAACTGTGAGACATAGAGTGAGTGTAATCAAGGCAACTGCCGCTTTCCATCCACAGTGACACTGTCAGGATTTGGCCTGAAGGGGGCGCTACCAGCAGTTAACCAGCCCTGGAGATGGAGAGGGGATGAGATCAGACGAATGCACTCTGTCAGACATCAATGTTACAGTATAATGTACTTTGATACAACTGCATGAAAGCGGCATGAAGTTTGGGCCACTGTTCACGAGGACCTGAGAAACCTTGTATATTGTCTTCTGTGGCTCTGGAGGCAACTTTGTGTGAAAAAATAACCTTGATGATGTCATGAGGGGAGAAAAAATGACATCATCAGAGTTATTTTGGGCCTGAGACAGAGCATCTTTAACAAGAACAGGGTTCTCACACCTGCTTCAACATCAAATTCAATGACTTTACAAGGACTTTTCAGGCCTGGTTCCCTCAAAATCGGGGACCCCACAGAGCATATTTTGAGACACATATCAAGGTTACTTACTGTGACTGCACTAGAGTCCTTATAACAAGAAAGCACAACAATTGAAAAGAGACAGAGGCTTGAATGTTCTGTGTTAAACCCATATGTAGACTAGAGTGTGGCTCTGACCACATTTTCATGTCCAAATCCCACCAAGTTTGATAGAGAACTAACAGAGCCTGCGCCGAGCCTGAGTTCTGTTTTATTTTTAGCCTGACTCCAACCTGGCGTAGGTAATGTAAGCTCAAGCACTGAGTTTGTGTTAGCCTGTCAAGCAGTTGTCACAACCATGGTTACAGCTTGCCCTTTTACCCTCATCATGTTGGTTTTGTGTGTCTGGGCCCTAAAAGTCATGATATCTCAGTCTCTGCAGCATTGATTTTTTTTTGTCTGTGAGGTCTCCATCACAAGAGCAACATTAAATCACCTTGAAGAGTACCTCTTCAAAGACAAATGATTAATAGGAATATAAAAAAAGAGGGACAAATGAGAGAACATTGTATTTGTTACTCACGTGTAAAGAGGCTGCAGTTGCAGATGAGAGGACTTCTGAGGAGGCTGGTAGCCGTACGAGTCAAAGCCACCAATGAAATCGACTTCAGGAGAGAGAGAGAGAAAGAGAGAGAGAGACAGAGGGAGAAGGGATGACATCATTCCACTTTCCCTTAACTCTGTATTCTTTTTTTTCATGTGTTGTATTTCAAGATCAGACTCTATTTTGAAACTCTATTAAGGCATCAGATGGTGTCATAGTGCGTTAGGTGTACCTTTGTAACACCCACTGTGACATCAGAATCTGCAGAGATGCAGCAATACATCATCTTTCTCACCGCCCCTATGTCACTGATACGTTGTTCTAATCTTTCTCGATCGATTCAGGGGAACAAACTTATGTGGTGCCAGCTGAGTAAGAAAACAGTCTCTGATTGTCTACACCGGTGGAGATAAAGACCACAAGATAAGGATCGGTTTTCTCCCGAGGCAAGAGCTAGCATTCGGACAGAATTTGGTGAATTGTTATCAGGTGTATTTCTTTTTACTTTGTTTGTATACACTTTTTTTTTATTGCCTTTCCAAGAAAGAAACATTGACAACATTATTACAAATTCCATTGACAAGAAATCAGGTGTATTCACTGGCCAATGCTATATTCAAATTCAAGCATGTCCCTAGCATTGAAAAGTTGGAGTAAGCTTTTCCCGAACTTCAAGACTTAATTTAAACCCTCAATATGATTATAATTAGAGCCAGGCTGATAGGTGGATATTGGCCTGTCACAGATACATATATATCAGCGTATATGTTGTCCGATATATGCATATATGAATGCTTTTTCACAGAACATTATGCAAAAAAGGAGTGATTTCTAATTATTAAATTTAGGTGAGGTTTATTGTTTAGTGCACTGATGTAATTTAGGACAATAAAGTTAATCATCAAACTGTAAAATATCTGCATATATCACGTACGTATCATTGCTTAATAACCCATTTGAGGGATCATTGCAAAAAATGTGTCCCATTTTTTTTTACTTTCAGATACTACATATCAATATCAGCCACAGAAATCCAGTATCGGTCGCTTTTTATTATCAATGCATAAGAAATATTTCTATTCCGTGTTATTGTTATTTCATCATCAGCACTATGTTTTGGCATGCACTTCCTTTTACAGGAACAACTGTATGATGTCATATTCTAACTACTGAACTCAAAATCCTCCGCTCAGTGAGAGTGAAACACTCACAAGAGGCGTGTGAGTAAAAGAACCGCTCAGAAACACAGATGGCACACCCAAGCTGACAGACAAGCACCAGCCAGCGTACAGACGGCCGCTCCGACGGTGGGAATATTCCGGCAGACATCTTTAATACTCCCTACAGATGGAGTGCTCAGATCACCCAGAGGGAATCCTCTGTGGTGATATTGCTCAGCATGATTCAGGCAGGAGAACACAATGAGCCCTCTCGTCCAAAGCCCCGGATCGCTAACACAAAGGGCCTCTCAACAGTATGACACAAGTAAGTCTAATTGGCTGAATAAGGCACTTTAGGATCTGCAATCTTTTAGAGGAAGACAAAAGCACTCACAGCTGTCCTCGTCATCCTGGAAGACTTTGCTCACGTAGCAGGCGTACACAAAGCCAAAGAGCTGTTAGAGAAGAGAAGAAATTAGGCCACTGTTGTTGGGTAGGATGAGTCACTACTGACGGAGGACTATCTTTCTTACTTTTTGACAGTGTAAACAACACAGTGTTTGATTTAAAATGAGATTGTTTGTGTGTGAGTTAGATACGTACAGCCAATAAGATCTGAATGGCTGAACTCAACACCTCGATGTACTGGTAGTCCAGGAGACACCCGGAGACAGTGATGACGTGGTGATCATCAGGGGCCATTCGAGAGTCAAGCACTGGCGTTACCAGGCAACCAGGACCATGCTCCATCCACCACGAGCGATGGAGTGACGTGTTGAACGTCATGAGAAAGTCCCTGTCCTAAACACACAAACAAGCAAACAAACACATGCATGGCTATAACTAATGTGTCATCTCATTGCTGAGCATTTTCATCGCTATAAACTTATTAGACTACAAAATGTCAGCAAATAGTGACAAATGTTTCATCACAATTTCCCAGAGCTCATGTTGACATCCATTTACAATGATACAAAACAAAGAAACCAAGATATGAAAGAGTGGCAAGGTTAGAAAACAGAGAAACAGAAAGGACGATATAGGACAAATAAAAAATTTTTTTTTTAAAAGACGACACAAAAAGAGAAACAATGTCATTAAACACAAAAACAGTAACACACAAAGAGAAACAGTGATACAAAAACAGAAACGATATTACAAAAAAGAGAGACAATGTTAGATAAAGAGAAATAATTTCACAAATAAAGAAAAAAAATGATAAAAAAGAGAAATAATGGTATAAAGCAGAGAGAAGCAGCAAATATTTAGGAGGCTAGAACCAGAGAAAATCTGACATTTTTGCATGATGCATGACTTGAACCAGAGGCTCCCATTCTAAGGAGGAGGTCAAGTTACGTAAAATCTCTGGGGTTTCAATGCAAGATGGTTGAATGCAAAGAGAACAGAGAAAATAATACAGAATCTCTGCTGTAAAAAATGATGTCTCATTCTGTCAAATGCTTTTTTCCCCCAATGAATTACTGGATAATGTTACATCTTTAGGGCCTTTAAAAACCTTCAACTAAAACAACTGGTCATGGATGTAATCACTCTTAGGGCAAACTGATAACAATGTGCAGACTTATGCAGACAGTGGAGAGAAGTTGCAAACATAAGTCTGGGTACTCGTGGGTTAAACAATTAATTGAATAACAAGATGTAACCCAACAAAACAATTAAAGCTACTTAAGACAGTAGCGTGTTTCTAATCAGAGCTAACTCAAAGGTGTCAATGGAATCGCGCGTTACCACAAGTAGAAACACAAACAGTACTTACTTGAGTCAGGTTTCCAACCTCCAGGTAAAAGCAGATGATGAATGAATTCCATCCCACCCAGAGGACCAGCCATACTGCATACTGCCAAACAGATTCAGAGATTAGTTTGTGCGTCCGCAGGCTCATGTTTTATAAATATATAGTAAACAGGAATTGGCAGGGGATATACTCACAAAGATGAGGTATCTGAAGCGAAACTGCACTGTGCCAAACATGCCCAAGATGACAACCATGATGTGCAGGAAGTTGGCCAGGATGGGGGCCCATTGGTAGCCCAGGAAATCAAACACCTGCCTCTGAAGAGCTGCCACCTAGGGGATGGGGGAGGGGTCATACATGTGATATGTGTGTGCATATATATATATATATATATATATATATATATATATATATATATATATATATATATATATATATATATATATATATATATATATATATATATATCGGCTATATGTATATATATACACACACACAAATTCTTACAAACACACAAAACTGAGGACATATGCAAATACAACACACAGAAATACAACGCACACAAGTAATCAAGGTTTCACACACACACACACACACACACACAGACAGTGACAGGGACACACATACACAGGTCTGCCGCAGTTGTTTCCATGGTAACTGCCTGGAGCACCAGCCAGTCCGGTGACTGTAAAAGAGGAGCTCCCCCCAAAAGCTCCCCCAAACTAATGAGGATCTATGGGCCGGATCCCCCTGCCACACAACAACTCATCAGCCCAGCAAACAATAGCCAGGACAAGCCTCACACTGCCGCTGTCCATGCCTGCATCATGCCCACTGATACCAGCTCATATTACACACTTATTACATTTTAGACGAATAGTCTTGAGCTATTTGTAGGCATGGGGAACAGCTAACTTTAACTCCAGAATGGAGACCAGATGGTGAACAGGGCCTCCTTGTCCCTCTTGTGCTTAACATTCACATGGTTCTGCCAGAATGGGGCTATCACCCCTCTCTCTACAGGAAAAACACAGACCACCCCGACACCAAACAGCCCCCCTGCCCTGCTCCCTCTGCTTCAAAGACACACATCCTCGCCTGTAATGTGGCATGGCACTCCAGCAGCTGCAGCTCAAAGCTTTTTTGGTGTGACTGTACAGAGAGGCTGGACAAAAATGTCTGATTACAATGTGCGTGTCTGTAGCACGCTGCTCTAATTATATCTTCATGGTGAGTGAGTAGGGAGGCAGCTTTGGTCACACACACGCACACACACACTCACACACACACAGAGGGATATATTTATCAGCTATACACACACACTCACCAACTGCAGTGAACATATCACCAGCAGCGTGCATCTTCCGTCACACTTCCCCATCTTGGAGGGCTCAGGACGCGGCTTGGAGCCGCGGAGGCTCCGGGGGAATGACGGGTCCCCGGTAAGATCCAGACTGCCTGGCCGTCTCAGCTCACACCATTCCCGGCTGAACAGACCTCCCCAAGGCCGCCGCCTCCTCCTGTAACGCTGGTCTGGCGCTGTCGCTCACAGTGGCTGACCCATCTTGGCCGCTGGTTTTGTCGGTAAATACCACTCGTTTTCAGGAAGGAAAGGGGAGAGAGGAGGAGGAGGAGGAGGAGGAGTGGGGGGGAGGCGTCCACTTCACACCGGCCTGCTGCGGTCCGATCACCACCGACAAGCGAATCACCTCGGCCACACCTTCCGGAGAGGGGACACACAAAGGCACAAAGAGAGACGGAAGGCTGTCATAATGGGCCCCAGGCTAGAGACAGAAATGAGCATCATATGATACCGGATCACACGGGGGCGGCGGGGAGGAGGGGACCGACCCGCACTGTTACTACGGGCTAACGTCTGGCTACATGCAAGCCGCTACGGACACAAAGCAGCCCGTTGTGACTCACGGTTTTCTAGGAACGGATCGGTCCTCTCACCCGGTCCGACCCCCGGCCGTCCCGCTCCCCTTCCCTGCCAACTGTTCGGGAAAAGAAGTCAAGTTAACGGGCAGATGTGCTCACCAGTACCGGGCTCCGGGCTCCTTTGCTCCGTCTCGCAGCGTCTTTGTCAACAATCGGTGCCGGGGCGGGCGCAGGAGGAGCCGCGGGGGGAGAGAGACAGAGAGAGGGAGAGAGAGACGAGGGGGTGGGGGCTCTCAGTCACCGCGACCCCCTCGAGGAGGAGCCGCATGGATCTGCAGCCCCGCGTGCGTGCGTGCGCGCGCGCGGCCGAACAGCAGCCCCGCGAGGCGGTCGGAAGGAGCACAAAAGAAAACGGAGAAAGAGGAGGACGAGGAAGGAGAGGGAGGAGGGAGGGGAGGAGGAGGAAGTGGAAGGAGAGGGAGGTGGAAGTTGAAGTGGAAGGAGAGGCAGATGGAAGTGGAAGGAGAGGGAGGTGGAGGTGGTGAGGGAGGAGATGGAAGGAGAAGGAGGTGGAAGGAGAGGAGGAGGAGGAGGTGGAAAGAGAGGGACTAGGAGGTGGTCAGGGAGGAGGAGGAGGAGATGAGGGGAAGGAGGAGAAGAAGAGGAAAAAGGTGGAAGGAGAGCGGGGAGGAGGAGGTGGAGGTTCGAAGGAGAGGGAGGAGGAGGTGGAGGTTCAAAGGAGAGGGAGGAGGAGGTGTAAGGAGAGGGAGAGGGAGGTGGTGAGGGGGGAGGATGAGAGGGTGGAAGAGGAACATGAGGAGGAGATGAGAGAGGAGGAGGAAAATGAGGAGAAAGAGGTTACAGAGAAGGAGAAAGATGAGGAGGAAGATGAATAGAAGGAGGTGAGGGAGGAGGAGGTCCAGACATGTCAGAAATAAAAGATGTGTGTGGACAGATGGAGGAGAGAGCAGCGACCTTCAGCCTGCGGTTATTCAGGGTGGAAGTACACACAATTATCAGGCTTGTTTAATCTGAGCTGCGCACAGTGAGCAGCGGTGAAGTGAGCTTCATGAGGTCAGTCAGATATCACTGATGAATACACAGATAATCACAGTGTGGTTTATCTCCGCATGACAATCAGTGGAGAACAAAAGCATTTCCTCACACTTTATATCCAGTTCAGTACAACCAATTACATCCAATTTATGAGTGAATACATGAGCAGGTTCACCTTCTCCATTAAGACTGGAGCTACATAACTGTATTTCTAGTCCCTCTTTTTATGTTTTAATAGTCTTATCCCATGTTAAGCTATTTTAATTGACCTTTTCCCCTCTTATTTTCCTTTAAACATGCTGTTAAAGGTGCACTACGTAGTGTTGGGGAGACATTTTGGGTAGAAGCAAAAGATCTTCGCTGACTGATTTTTAAACAGACAAAATAAAAAAACTCTTCTTTTTTTATGTGTGAACTACACATTATTTATTAGCCATTCATAAAGTATAATCAACATCGGTTGCAACTTCACAAACTGTTGAATGAATGGGTTATAGAGCATTTCACTGTTTGTTAACTGTGGAATAACTATCAACTTAAGTTTAATAAACCGTAAATCTACTATTCAATAATTATGGTTATAATAAACTGTTAGGGCCTCGCCTCAGCACAGAGCAGAATTTATACTTAATCCTAATAGATGAAGTGACCTGAAAGCAAAGCCCTACTTAACTAAGTAAACCCATGTTCATTATGCGATTAGGCTGCAGGGAAAAAAAAAACAAAAAACTGCTGTAGTCACATGTCAGTAACTGTATGTGCTGCTAATTAAACTGACCCGATTATTTTTATCACCACAGATGGACTAATCCAGGGGCTGAAAAAGCACAAGTCCTGCACTCACAGAGGCAACATGCAAGGGAAGACACAGTAATAAAGCTCCTTTACAGTTTTTAAAAGCAATTAATGAATAGAAATAAAATGCAGAGTTTAAAGAGTGAAGCACTTATTCTTAACATCGATCCGGTCTCATTCAGTGTAAACATTTAAGACGAATGTAAATTATTTTTGGAGTGAGGCAGATAAAAACATCTAGATAAACATCTACATTTTGAGACGTATTTGAATGAAGTGCATTTACTGAACACAAGGTTATAAGAAACACAAGATCATATTGAAATTATATCTTGTTCCACCTAATTTTCCTTTACAACCCAGAGAGATTAAAATTAGTTTCACTTTTCCCTGACAATTTTGTAAGGCTTTCCGTTTCGCTCATTTCAATCCTCAGTAAAGGTGTTGATGCAGATCTGGACTTCCTGTCCACGTTTAAAACATTCAACCCTGCACAGAAGTTTATTTTTCTTACTTACACATATTGCCCCAGAATTCATATCAAGATCAGCTTTTTCTTCATACGACCCTGCTAATGTGTACTCTCCTTAGTTAGAACTGTTTAGTTTATACTCCTTGTGAACCCTAACTTTCAGAGCAACACCACATTAAAATAAATTGACTTTTCTATAAAATTTTAAAATACCAAATACATGTTTTTTTCTGTGCACGAGGTATGAATGTAAATGTTTAATGGATTCATCAGCATTAAGAATTTAACCGATTTAAAATGTTTAAGCCGACAATTGGGTGGATGGATACATCAAAAATATACATCAAATATATAAAATATATAAAACACAAGATAATGGTGTGAGAAAATGTACTTAATCACATGAACAGTAACAAAGTAACAAACTGATATTATTACATTTTAGCCATTTAAAGGTTCCAGTGGGGGCTGGTTTCGTTGGGACAGTTGTTGATTAGCAACAGACGTGCGCTCCGCAATTAAAATGAAGTCATCATTTGGTTTTTTTTAGTTTATAATGGGTAACTTGGTGTTAACCTTATCTGTTCTCATAACTCCTAAAGAAGCCTACTCTGATTTTACATTACATATAAATCATGTCAGTGGTTAAAACAGTTTTATAATGGGAAGGTCTAACCTGTCATAATTCATGAATGATTAATTGTTAAGGCAACCAACTATCAATTAAAGAAACTGCTTAAATTTTGCATCCCTAGAATGAGCAGATCATAAAAAAATTTGCAGATTATAACTAATGTTTGGTGGTTAAAACCAGCCGCGGGGTGCATGAAAAACTAAACACAGAAAAGACAAAGACACTCTTTTTTTTTTTTTTTTTTTTTACAGAATACAGAAGTTTATTAAAAAGAAATTAGACTAAAAAAAAACTCATTGTGGAGGCTGTTGTGACTGAGCGTAATAATAAACTTCAAACAAACGTCCTGAGGTTGTTCTGTGACGAGCTGAAGCACATGAAATTACAGAGACTCCTAACCCACTGTCGAACACCACCCATCCACTTCTAAAGCAGGACCCTCACGCACACACACGCACGCGCGCACACACACACACACACACACACACACACACACAGGTTCATACACACACACTCTACTGAATTTCCCCCATGTAGAGCCGTTTATCGCTGGCACCAGACAGCACTGTGTAGAGAGAGACAAAGAGACAAAGATGATTAAAGTCTAATTTATTTTAGTCAGAGGTGAACTAACCAGTGATCAAATGAAATTCAACACACAGAACATAAAAGTGTTGGGTGATGCCCACAATATGTCGGTGTGCGTTGCTAGAGCGGGTGCTGGACTCACCTATAGGCTCCTCTGGGTGGAAGGCCACTTCGTTGACAGAGCCAGCGTGGCCTGGCAGCTTGTACAGGATCCTGCGTGATGTCGTGTCCCAGATATACACAAATCTATAAACGGAGATGAAGCAAACAACTTGAATGACTCTCCCGATGTGAGACGATGCAAAGCTGAGACATTTGAGACTGAAGGATTGCCGTTATGATACGTTTTGTGTGGTGTGTTTATTTCAAGTTATGCTGTTGTTGGTGGATTAAGATAGAAAATCAATTGAAGGAGGATACCGGTTTAGAAAGATGGACACTGAATACAGAACTATTTGGGGCCAAGAAGATGCAAGTGCTCTCATGCAGAGGCATAGAGCGGTAGAAGTAGCGACTATATATGGATGAGTATAGGCTGATGCAGATCCTAATAAAACTCTGGTTCTAGCAGATTCAAATCTGTCGTCATAGTGGGTAGGCTTCTTTCAGCTGCTATACGGTAACAAATAGGGATAAAAAAAAAAAAACCTACAACTACCACCAATGTTCAGCTGAGATAATGGAGATTCGGAAGGTACCAATTTCTTTCTTTTTATCAACCCGTTAATCTTATGATTTCATCTGCCTTATTTTGTTGTCCTCGTGGTTGGCTGTCACAGATCTGGTGAGCTTGAATTAAGGTTAAGCAGTGATGGGTGGTTTAAAATACCGGGCTATCAAGTCTGATATTGGATTAGGCTTGATTGAATTTAAGGGGGCGGTCGGGCCTTGGCTGAGGTATGCGTTTCATTTTCATTTTCATTTTCTTCCATTTTTAGAAAAAAGAAAAGGAAAGAAAAAAAGGCACGTCAGATAACAGGATGTGAATGATTATGTCTTTTCTCACATTAGAAGTTAAAGATAAAGATATTTTACAACGACAGAATGCTAAAATGATATACCTTGAGCTGATGTGTGTGCAGGAGCTTGTAAATCTAGTGTGTGTGTGTTTGTGTGTGTGTGTGTGTGTGTGTTTGTCGTTGCTTCTCACCTGTCGGCTGAGCCTGCAGCTATCTTACTGCCGTCAGTCGACCAGGAGCACCTCAGCAGATTCTGGCAGACGGGAACAGATGTTAGAAAAACTGCATTAGCAACATGACACAGCCTTTCTACACGAGAGCTACTGTTACAGTAATAGGAGGAAAGAGGAACGTCCTGATTAGAAAGGACAGCAGAGAGAGAGAGTGATGGGAGAGGCAGGAGGCGGTGAAAGGCGATGTTGTGCAACCGCGGGTTGACAACAAGCGTAAATGCCGCCAGCAGGACTGCAGCTGCAAGTCACTTGCGCACAAAGTTACAGGCTGCATCGGTTCACAGGATGTTGGGGGGGGGGGGGGGGGGGATTGCTTTTTTAGGGAAAGAGTATCTGTGAGACAGCTGCAAACTCATGGTCCAAGACTCTGTGGGGTGGGAAACATAATAGGTTCCTTTCATTGGAGCTGATGTCCTCTTTTGATCCCATATCGATATTTAGGGATATCACATTAGGGGACCTTCAATCGCCATGTGGAAATCTACCGCATTTGAACTGGAAAATCAGGTTTGAACCCAGCCTTGTATTGCGATGTATTTTTTTTCACCCAAATATATATAATCCTTCATGCTGGGTGGTTTCTGCAGTGAGAAGTGGTATCAGTGCTGTAAGGTCAAGTAGTCTTCATATGCCCTTGACTACAAAGAGGGCCAGAGAGTTATTTTTGTTACCTTTTCAAAGTTGTGAACGTTGCCCTGGAAAATCTTCACACATCTCTCCTTGGGTGCAAATGGTCGCACGTCCCAAATACGCACTACAGAGGCACACAGATATTTAAAAAAAAAAAACATAGAGAAAGAAGAAACAGCATTATGACTCGAGAAGAGTCATTTCTCATACTTTCATTCACATAAACACCCCACCTGTGTTGTCCATGGAGTTTGAGAGAAGGTATGATCCCTCAGAGCTCAGGCTGAGTCCAGTTACAGAGTCACCGTGGCCGTGCATGTTGTAGATCAGCTTGTTCTGCCTCAGGTCCCACACCTACACAACACAAACACACAGCTTTTAACCGCGGGATGTACAAAAGGACGTACAGCATAACTGGTCGATATATGAAGAGAAAATAGCAACACCCACAGGCTCAAGAACCGATTGTCATGATCGGAGTCCAGGAGATAAAACGAAAAAAGTACAAATCTGATGTTCTTCGAGCGCACTTCGAGAACAGACAACGACTACAAAATCCCAAAGGATCCCGCAGCAGGTTTGTGGAAGAGGCAGAATGAGGACAAAGCAGCAGTGTAAATCTTCAGCATCATTATGAAAGATGCAAGAGTGAGGAGGATGTAGCAGCAAATTCACCAGTTTATGGGATTTAGCAGCACCTGAGGGAGGCAGTTTACCAGCACTACGACAACGAGCTGAATACTGTGTTCAAGCGCCTCGTTTTGCTCATACCCAAATAATATGTCACAGCAAAAACAGATATTAATATGTGGGTTTATGATGAAATCATTTTCAATGCGACACACGGCATCCTAAATGACTGAACTCACCCTCACCAGATGTGCGAGTCGTGCTTTGTTCCTGCCGCTATCACAACAGCATTTAATATCTGCAGCAATTCTTGTAGTCTGTAACAAAAGCTAAAAGGCACTGTTTGCAATTACCTAATTAAATCTTATTGTTGTGGTTTTTCATTAAAGAAAAACTCTATGGTAATAACTGTGGTACATTGTTGGTGTTTGAGTCAGTGAGGGTGGGCAATGAGGTTAAAACTAGCAGTCACAGATGAGAACATTCGCAACACAACACCCTGGGACTTCTCCTGGTATTGTTTCTTTTCTGGTATGTATTTTAGTGCTGCTTCGGCCCATTTTTTGACCAATTACAAGTTGTTCTTTGGAGAGTAAAAGTTACATTTGATTAGATTTTGTTGTCCAGTTAGAGGAAAAAAAAAAAACACTGGTTGGGTATACATGCTCCTGATATTCATATTTATACATATTACATATTTACACTGTGCAACATTCCTGTGCAGTTCATGCTTGTAGCCTGTGCAATCAGATTGTCCCCAGTCAATTTTCATTCATTTTTAAATATATTTTTCTGAAGTAAATTGCTATGTCTCTTTAGTGACAGCTAGTATATGTGTGGGTCTGAGTGTGTGTGTGTCTGCGTGCATGTGTATGCGTGTGTATGTATTTGTGTATGTCTCTGTGCATGTCTGTGGGGGTGGGAGGGCTGGGTTCTTTTAATTTTCTTCTCTTGATTTTATTTGCTGTTTCTCTCTTTCTGTTGTTGTTTGTAAATCTTTGTAAGGCACTTTGAGATACTTTTTTGTATGAAAAGCACCATATAAATAAAGATTGATTTCATTTCATTTCATTTCATACACCATGAGTGTATTACAAGGATGGATGCAATTATTATCTGCAATTGTCCTCCTTGGTCATATCTACAAGTAAAAGGTAAAAATAGGGTATGAAGTGTATAGTGTATATAGTCTTATTATTCACAGTATTTAGTATAGTATAGCAAATTGGAATGCAGAGTAGCCTATGTGTTATGATAATGGAGTATTTTGGTTTGTACAGCAATGGATTGGATGTTAGAATTTTCATATTTAGATCGACACATTTATACGCTGATGGTGAAGACAGCAGGCTTTCCATGTTCATCATTTCCCACCTGTGTTTTTTGTTAAGAAGAAGCCCTCCAAAGGTCGCTGTCATAAAATGTTGCAAAGAAATTCCTTGTTTTGAGAGATAACCAATCACAATACCTACATGTCTTAACATTTGATTTGAATCCATCAGATCTAACCTTGATATTTTAAAAATCACTTTGAAGTTTTTCTGTGTGTGCTGGAGCCCTGTCAGTACCTTGATGTCGTTGTCGATGCCTCCAGACAGGATCTGGTCACTGGTGTCATTGAATGTCACGGCCAGGACCTGGTAGGTGTTCTGGAAGGTGTGGATCGCCCCCTTCTTACGAATGTCCCACAGCTAGCACAGTGACAAACACAAAGACAAAACATGAAAGTTAACATGAATAAGAGCAGACCTATGACTGAACGGAAACATTTGAGATTAAATAGTAACAACAGAAAAATCACTTTCCAAAACATCAGCGAAAACTGTCTGAGAAAATATCACAGTGTCACTGTATCAGTTTATGGTATTAGCCAGTTCATATCATTATCAGCTTAAGCTACAAAACAGAAGCATTTTTATAGATTTTTTTTGATTGAACAAATGTTTTATTGTAATATCACAGGATATAGTTTCCTTGATTTTTGAACACTAATATGGTAGAACTCAATATTTCTTTTTTTGTACCCCAATACAATATAATTTGATCATTTTAATAGCACCCATAAAGCAGATTAAATACTGTAGATAAGCAAATGTATGTGTATACGATATTCAAATTAAACTACTCTGCAGCTGGAAATCTCACCTTGACAGTCCCATCATCGCTACCGGTGCAGATGAGCTGAGGCCCTCGGCGGGCTGGGTAGCAAGTGTTAACGAAGGAGGTGTGCCCCTTCAGACGCTTGATCCTCTCTCCCGTTTCACTGTCCCACACACCTACGGTCTTGTCTGTGCTTGCTGAAAACAGCATGCTGAAAACAGACAGCAACAGATCACAGTTGTTTAATAGTTTGCTTTCTAGACACTTTAATCAACCTGCTGGATTAATACATGAATTTATAAGCCTGAGTCTGACAGGTCTCTTTGCTGTTTTCTCAACAAGCTAGTTAGCTTTGACAAAAGGGAAACGTGTATTGTCCTCCACTGATTAGAAAAAATCGAAATAAAACAGTCACGTGGTAGTTTAGATTAGATCAAGAAAAAAAGCCTTGTTCATACCTGCCATCTGTGTTGTAGTGCAGCTCCATCACCGCTCCACTGTGGCCCTTCAGAGTGGCATAATTTTCACAATCTCCGAACACATTCCACATCACTGCAGCGGAGAAACACCGAGTACAACAAGTTATCAACAGTATCTTGGAGTAGGAATACGTTTTAACATGGATGTGTGAACTGCCACCAGTTTAACTGTTAATAACTTACATATGAGCCTGTCAAATCCTGAGGAGGCCAGAGTGGCGCCATTGGGGTGAAACTTGCAGCAGTAGACCTCACCCTCATGGCCAGACATCAGCATGATGGGAGCCTGCAGGCTGGAGCTGCGTGGGGGACCCTATGGGAGACACAGCAAAGTCAAATATGGTGGCTGTCTGTCTGGTTGGGTGAATTGTTGACTAGATATGAAGTGAATAGGGCTGTCACAATGTTAGACTTTCACTATGCGATCAATACAAACTTAGCAAATTCATGATAACAATCTTAGTGCAATATCTATAGAAAGTTACTGTTAGTGTTTCGTCTCTTTTAGCCAATAACTTACACTGAAAATATGAGTGAAGGGGGGGTCTGTAACTATAACTGTTATAAGTGTTTACACTTAATAGTGACGCACAAACAAAACTAAATATCCACAAAGCCTAACATCTGCACATTATTCACAGGATATTATCATATGTGTAATGGTAACTGTATACCAATGAGTAACAAATAGTTTTTGCACAAAAATACTAATGATATGTCTGAGGTTATGGAAACAGTTTCTTCTTTTTATATACTGTTATAATCCCACAAGGGGAGATTCTTTTTTCCGCTCACATGTGCGCGGACGCACACGCTGATTTTCAGCTCTTAAAATATTAATATTGGCCACAGAGATTAATTAATTTCTATTCAGGTAATGTGTCAAAATAATGTCTTCTGACTGTTGTAAATTTGAGAGATCTTGTTCTGTTAATAAGGTGATTTTATCAAATGGACATGTTTATGTATGTATCTTTCTGGGTATGACTGAAGACAATTTTCCTGCCATCAGGTTTGTTCTATTCTATTCTATAAAAAGCCATTTTCAAAATCAGAGAAATCTGGCACTGAACTTAGTTTTTTTGAAGATCAGACCAGAGCATCCAAAAAACTGAGCAGTAGAACATAATGAAAACGTGTGTTGATACATCACAAATACATAGATGTATTTCAACATCATACGCTCGTCAAACAGTCTATGTAAATCAATGATTCAGATGATGTTCCTCACAGTGGACTACAAACTGTATTACACGTCGAAACCATTGAGGCAGGAATATGACTTAAATACTGTAATCTACAAGAAATTCCACCAGAAAATGACCACGATTGATATTGAAGTGTAAATATCGGTGCATTTCCTGTCCTATCTATGCATTTCTGATTGTAAATTCAACTCGTCAGTGTTTCCTGGTTTTGAATCTATGTAGTTGTTTTCTTTTTCCTGCATATCCGTTCAACTGGCAGCCTAGTCCCGTTTAAACACAATTTCTAGTACAGTTACCGCACTTAGGAGCACTCATGGTTAATGTGCTGTCGTTAAAGACAGTGGATATGTTTTTCTCGCCCCTAACAATCACTTTTCTATCCACCAGCACCACATAGTAAACAGTATTTGGTTTACGGTAACGTTACTTTACGCACCATGGCCACGAGTTGCTGAGACTGAGCCGCCGCCACCAGCTCCGTCCGCGGCCGCTTTACGGCGGCTGGAACCACCGCCATGTCCGCCGCTCTCTTCTTCGGTTCAATCATCCCGGCTCAGTTAGCAAAACACAGCAAAACTGATAATCTTTAATGCTATAATGTACAAAAATGAATGGACGTCTTTCTTGGAGGGACGTCGAGGGAACGGGGCACCAACGAAGAAAAGAGAAAGAGTACTTCCGCTGGCTACGACGCGTGTGATTGGTCGAGGCTCGCACCGACTGCGATGATTGGTTACACAGCTTGTTGTTAAACTCGTTTGCACCGGATGTGAAACTGAAGTAGCTTTGCAGCGGAAGGTAATAACAACGTTTAATTTTATTCTTTTTCCTATTTAATGCAATACTAACTACTGTCTATGCTTTTATAGAGTGTGATTTATACTTAACGCATGGGCCATGTGTGCTATTTATTTGATTATTATTGAGCTAATAATGTTAGCCGGCAGCGGACATTGGTTTGATATAGATAGCCACGTTAGCCTCACTGCTACTACTCAAAGAAAGCCCGTCCGTGAAAGCAGACAGCACACTGCAGACTGTTTATTCTACTCTGCTATAGATCAGTCTAATCTAATCTAGTCTAATTCAATTTAAGTCACTAGAACCAGATTTATTTTACATCTAAGAAAACTCAGTAGCGAGCAAGAATAAATAGATTGATAAATAAATGATAAATATTCTGGAAGAGATTAGATTGAACGAGTTTGGCTTCAAAGAGGGATTTAATTGCTCTAACCCCTACACATTTGATATTTTTCATCCTAAACTATACTCATTAGTTCTCTATATACACCTCCTTAGTAATCTCTTATTTGCCACATGTACATACATGCATAACCAAACATGGAAGATTAATAAATAAAACTTCTAAATCAATTTATAGACATCTTGCTGGAGATTTTATTTTTATTTTTCAAAAATTTGAGTAGTTCTTTAAACCAGAAATATCACTAAAATTACCGTTATCAGCTTTAAAACTATATTAAGTTTCCCTATAACACTTCTATATTAATACAAATAATTTCCCAGTCTGGGATCATTAAAGTAATTCTATCTATCTATCTTTCTTTACAGACCAAAATGTTTAATGCTATCGCTCTTGATAAGTCCCAGCTTCAGATTCATGAAACCTTTTCCCTTTCCTCTTATTGATTTGGATAGATGGACTAGTTGGAAAGGAATAGTTCAGCAGTCTTCACTTGTCTTCATTAATATTGTATTCTAAACAAGATTAACAACATTTTTGATAAATCTGTTTATGTTATCTTGTTAAATGCAAACTATATAGGGCACTATACATGTAAATACTAATTGTTGGGCTCACCTACAGGAATTCTGATGGACAAACACAACTTTGAATGTCAGACTCAAAAAAAGGACACACTCGTGTATTTGTGATACTACAAATAATGACATATGATTCATTAGCAATCTTCTAGATCCACTCATTGATATCTGTGGTCGACCTCTACTGTGACAATGTCGGACAGTGATGGCCCGGCAGAAGAGCCCGCTGGACTGGATGGTCTGCCACCAATGTACAGCATTGCCAAGGGCGAGGTGACCTCTGTGCAGACCTATGGAGCCTTTGTCAGACTGCCTGGATATAAGAAGGAAGGTTGGTAAAAAGCTTCGACATCTATATAGACTGTTTTTGAAATATTAACAAAAGTTTAAGTATACTTTAGGAAAACGGTCACAGATAGAAAGTGAGTGATTCATTCTAATTTGTGATGAAACAGTGCAGTAATGAGTGAGGAAGTGATTGGCAGAGACACAAAAGACACAAAACAATCAGATCAACCTTATAGGTAAGTATCTCAAGCTTGCAATAACTGCAAGTAGTGACACCTACAGTAGTTGAATTATTAGAAAACATATAAATCAAGAAACATGCACTGACAGAAAGATGCTGCATCCACTGCCAGATAAAACCACTGTGTCAGAAATGGGATTTTGGCCAGAGCCAAAAGTAATCCAGAGTGAGTGCAGAGGATGCAGGAAAGCAAAGGCAGCCTTCATTTCCAAAGAACAGTGCTGAGTGTCTGTGTCAGTGTATATCAGTGCTGTCTCAGCCAGAGTCAGGAGAAGAGACTGCAAGGCACCTGAGATGCATAATACTACTTGAGCAGGATTTCAGCATTTCCACAGAATTCCTTCTCTGAGTCCATGAAGATGATTATCAGTTCTATCAGTTTAAGGTAACCCACATCTTGCAATATCAGGCCTTGGCACAGCAAATAACCGATGATGTGGCGGAGAAAATAATAAAGTGCAAATCTAGGATTTTAATATGTTGACATTTTTTTAGATGTTAACGCCTGTTTCAACCCAGTTTGAGTTTTGAGTTCTTTCAGTCATTATAACGTCCTGATGAAGAAATCCATGATAATGACCATGTAGGGTAAATGAGTACAGTTGGGCGTAGTAAGGGTTGTTGAAATATGGAACAGATTAATTATGTCTCATAATTAAATTTACACTGGGGTCTTTTTTTATGATAAAGTGTTGGGCCACATTTATCCCTGGCCTTCATGTCAACTGAACCCCTGCTGCTCATTTCCACCACTGGAGGGCGAACTAAGCCAAGTTCTTGAGATAAAGAGAGCAGCTGAATCTTGATGTTCAAATCTTGATAAAAAATAATGACATTATTTTTTCATTGTTGCAACCAAAAGTATTTTGGATTAAAATGTTTTTATTAAATCAAAGTTAGACCTGGCTTAAGTTGATGAAGGGAGTTAATGATTTGACACAGAGGCCTACATTTAGTTCATGTGTATGTCTTGAAGATTTCTAATGAGAAAACAGAATGTTTTACTCTTCAGTCATGGTACAGTGAAGGTATTTATTGAATCTTCAGCGAAACATAGACATATTTCTGCAGCATGACCCCTTTTGCTCAGTGTTATTATTTATTTTGTAGACTGATATTTACACTTTTCCCTGATACATACAGGCCTGGTGCATGTGAGCGAGATGTCTGCTACACGAGTTGAGAAAGCCTCAGAGATTGTCGATGTGGGGGAACAGGTGTGGATCAAAGTCATTGGGAGAGAGGTAACAACACACACACACACACACACACACACACACACACACACGCTGTGCTGTGCTGTGCCAGTGGAGTGAGCAGGATGACTGCAACTCTGTCCGCTTTCCCTCAGACTCGGGGGGACAAGGTGAAGTTGTCCTTCTCAATGAAAGCTGTCAATCAGGGAACGGGGCGGGACATGGATCCAAACAATGTCATGGCAGAGTAAGTGCTTCAGTTGTATTTTTTTCATATGTGTATGTCTCTGCATGGGTGCATGATAGAGATGCCCATTCAAATTTTTATCAGTTCCTATCTGATTCTGATGACTGAATTTGAATATTTTCCCTACACTGATACCAAGAGCACACTCCCTGCTGGAGCTATGTGTATGGTCACATGAAGGAATAAACCACACCACTATTCTCACTGAAAGCAGCGACAAACGTGTGTCATTATCATCTGTTTGTGATCGTAGGCAGGATGCGAGGCGACGTAAGCAGTTCAGGGATCATACAGGCAACAGGATCACGCTGGAGGCTGTACTCAACACAACATGTTCAAAGTGCGGCTGCAAAGGTACGCCAACAAAATGAAAGAAACAGCAGTCATGTCTTGAAGGAACGACACTGAGCGTTTCCTGTAACTTCCTCCTAGAAATTTGTTTGAAATCACCTTTAAATTCACTCTTTCAGGTCACTTTACAAAGGACTGTTTCTCTGCTCCGGGCTTGCAATACGCTCTTTTGCCTGAAGAGGACGATGTGGAGCCACAGCAGCCGCAGCAGCAGACCTCCACAGTTGCGCCGCAGCAAGACACAGACAAAAAGAAGAAGAAAAAGAAGGTGAATATGTGACAGTTGATGGTCCTGCATGACGCTCGCTTCTTGTGTTTTTTCCAGCTGTCCTCCACCTTTCTTCCTGTGTCTCTCGGTTGTGAATCATCCGACGCAACAACCCACACGTCTCTGTATGACAATGCTTCTGTGGTCGCTTACTGAGAGATACAAGGACGCTTTATGGGAACTGTCAAAAGTGTCGTCTGAAGGGGGTTGGTTTTGTTCCACGTAATGTAAAACAGTTGTTTCGTGATTGGGTTCTTGGGTTATTGAAACTGCCGTCTGCTTCCTGCATTGTCATTATTCAAGTTCTCTTTATTGCAACACAAAACCAAATTCTCCCCTTGCGCGTTCGTCCTCCAGGAGAAGAAGATGAAGAAGAAAAGGAAGAGGGAGAGAAAGGAGTCGGACAGCGACAGCGACAGCAGCAGAAATAGCGAGTGCAAATCCAAGAGAAGGCGCTCCGCCGACAGAGAGGACAAAAAGAAGAAGAAGCACAAGAAGCACAAATCACACAAACACAGCTGAGAGCGCGGCGCGGTCTACAGTCACACACACTGCAGCTATCAGGCGGATGCAAAAGGGGAAGAGGGTAGCGACAGATGGAGTGACAGACTTTCCAGCTGTGTGTCTTTTTAATAACAAACGCTTATTATAGAAACTGTCGTCCATTTAAGTTAAGGAAAGTTTTATTTGTCTTGGAAGCACATTAAGACCTCCCTATCAAGTAAACGAAATAACAAAATGAGTCAAGAGGGAACAAAAATCAGGTGATATGCCCTCTTTGTCCTAAAGTAACCCCATTTCCTCCCCACAGAGGGAGCGCTTGACACATCCAGTGTAATCAGATATGTGTAAGCAATAGGGAAGCAAGTTTCTATCCCTGTCCAGATATTGTTTCTAGCTATCTTTTTTTCTTCTCTGGGAAATCCATTAAGCAAACATAAAGACAGAAAAGCTGAGCCTTGTTGGGGGGGGGTTGACATAATCCTTCAGATAACATACACAGACAAAGATACACTGACATGCGCATAGGAAGTAGTAAAAACACAAACAGGACGTGTCACGCAGCACAAGTGAGCATGACAGGAACCTCAAGCTACGATGACATCCTGAGGTGGTCTGCCGCTTATTGTGATTCTGTGTGTACATACATGTGTGTATTTGTGTGTCTTGGCTCCAGGGGACTCCCCGCAGTACACACAACCCTCTTCCTGCATGGCAACTGTTAGCTCCATTAAAGGTATTTTTACTTGTAATCTGCTTCTTGATGTCTTTGTTCTTGGACCTTGACCTCGTGATGTTGTTTAAAGTAAGTCCATGGGGACCAAAACACTTAAACACACACACAAACATCAGGAATTCTCAGGTTGGGTCAGGTCCATCCCAGGGTCGTATTAAGTTGAGGTATGGCGTCTCTGTGGAAGCCGGTTAAAGAAAAGCAAAGAGCTTGATTAAAAAGAAATATTCCCATGGTAAGTCATAATTGTGAGATGAACAGTCAAAATGATTACATGTGAAATAGTTGTAAGATTTTAAAAGTGTTTCAAAAAAGTAGAAGGAATGAGATGAATCATAAATGGAAATTGAAACAGATGAAACAGATGAAATAAGTCAATTATTAGATAACTCATAATTGTGAGTGAATAGAAATGATGAGATAATCAAAATGTATCTCTATTTTGCCTTTTTAAATCAAATCTAATAATTACTACTTTTTTGATGTTGTTTTGATGTTTTGACTTTATTTATCTCATAATTATGACTTACCCTGAGACTATATTTATTTAATCAAGGCTAATTTTTCATAATTATTTTCTTAAGGCAGAAATAGGCTTCCATATGTCCGGACCAGGACTGAGGGAGTTACACAACATGAAGGTAAGGCTGGGTCCCTTGGGTCATGTCCAGCGAGGTCAAAGCTGCACAAGTGGACAGAGCAGTTCCTTTTTTTTTTTTTGAACAACAACTCTCACCACCACCTGTTTTTCTCCTTGTTGCATGAAGAGGTCTGCTTATAGTGTACTTTTGCTCATTTTTACATTTTATTTGTGCAAAGACAAAAAAGATTTAATACATATATGTATATTTCATCAAATGGGGTGACCAGGCCGTAGGAAAGTAACTACAGCTAAAGTTCTAAGAGTTGTACTGTATTATATGCGTCTGGACTGGATTTGTTTCAGTTTCTTGAAGATGTTTCACTTCTCATCTGAGAAGCTTCTTCTAACTGGAAGAGAATATGAGGGGAAAGCCGCAGGCTCGTGTTTATGTGTGTGTGCGTGTGTGTGTCTTCGCTGAGTCGTTAAGATCACGTGTGAACTCTGAGTGTCGTTAGGGCCACTTGTGAGTCATTGACCCAACCGGCCTTCTTTTGCTGCTTTTTTGTGTTGTCCCATGTTTCATAGCAACAAAACATACCACAAGCAGCAGAAAGATGATTTAGGTTTACCATGGTGACGATTAAAATATGAGCATACACAACTTGGTATTACCTGCTAACAGCCTGCCTTTACAATACAATAACCACTTATTATGTCAGCTTGATTTGCATATAATAACCAACCAAACCTCCTCATGTTTAATTAATTCCCTTCATAGTTGTAAAGTGCTTTGAGTGGTAAGTAGAATGGAAAAGCACTGTAGAAATGCATTGACAGTAATTCTACACTACATTGTGCCATTTCATTCGTCTAACTGATTTTACATGAGTTATATCGTAGCAATTAAAGGGTCACCACAATGTCATGACATTTCTGCACCTCCAACATTCAGATTGCCCCCTTCTTTCTCACCGTACACAGACAGCTGTGTTGAATCTGTCACTACACATAAGAGTCCATACAGGACACACTAATCCTGGAATTACACATTTTCACGCTTGCTCAGTTGTTTTGTCAGGTTTGTTCTTTCATACCACTTGGAGTGCTATTGAAAAAGTTGTCCATTATTTTGAGCTATGTATACGTAGCTCAACTTTTCTGCTTGCTTGCATTTTTTGTGTCTACACAAATATGTGGAGATCATAATACCATAAAAAGTAAAAAACAAAAGTACAAAGATGAATAAAAGCGCTGTGAATCTGGAGGCATGAATAGAAAACTGACTATAACATGTGAGAAATAATTAGAAAAATATGCAGTGTGTTAAATGAAAATACATACAAATATTTTTTTTCTCAACATTATTCAAAGTTTCAACTCGCCGCTGAGATCGTTAAACTGGTATTAGCATTTCTAATGGGAAAAAAATAAATAAATGAAGGCTTAGTCTTCTGAGGAAAAAGGCTATATGTATAATCAGTATGTTTGCAGTGTGTATGACTGTCTTTTCTTGTGGCCATTTAAGTTCAGAGTTATTTGGGGAGGTGATGGCATACGGTGGCCTGATCACTCTGTGCCCTTTCACCCTGTCACCCTGCCTCCAGTTGGCAGTCAGTCACTAGCACATGACATCAGTGTTCTACGGGACGGAATGATCTGAAATTAGAAAGCCTGTGGGCACAACTACTGTACAAACATAAGAGTTCCAGCACACCTAGAACAAATTTGACATATCTTTCCCCTCACCAAGCCAGGGCAAAGGCGACATATCCACGTGTCTACACACACACACACACACACACACAGAGGAACAGGAGCTATAATTAACCTTCCTGTGAGTCTGTAAAACTAGCTGTGATGGAAACTGTGGTCACACTCTTTGGATTTGCTGTTTTCAGTGGGACACAATTAACAACTCGGAGTGGAGTACTTTAAGGACAATCGCACTCTGAATTCACAACAGCAACTCAAATTTTTACTGTGAAATGTGAAATTTGCGCTGACGGAATGTCCTTAACCCATTTAGGTCTGTGGCTGACTGAAAAAAAACAAACAAAACAAAACCCGGACGCGCAGGTGGTCGAGTGGTTAGAGCGCATGCCATAAAACGCAGCCGACCCCGGTTCGATTTCGGCCAGAGGTCCTTTGCTGCATGTCACCTCTCCCTCTCTGTCTACTGCTGATAAAGGTGTCTATGCCACAAAAAATCTTTAAAAAACAAACAAAACCCAAAACCTTTGGCATTTCCATAAATGATTCTCTAAAACCTGAAGGTTTTCTGAAAAATTTTGAAAAAGTGCCAACGTTTACAAATATTGTAATTTCTCAGGCTCTGTAACAGATAGAAAGATGAAATAAAAAAACATTTGAAAGCTTAAACCATTGGCTATCTATGAATACATCCATCAAAGGGAGAAACAGCTTCGCTCCCGTCGCAAATAGGTTAAGGGAAAACTTTTACTGTTGTGAGTAAAATTCCTATAACTTGACCAACCAAAAGCAAAAAAAAAAACAAAAAAAAAACAAACACGCATTTTAGTTGTTTTACCACTTTGTCTAACAGTGTAGACACTTTTATTTTAATTTTTTCAGGTCTCAATAGGCAAACTTGTAAATTCAAACACTTGTCCAAGTTTATCATAGGCACCATGCATAACACATTTTCTAAAAAAAACAAAAAAAATGTGCAGACCTGCAAATTTCTTTAGACAAAAACAACAAATCATCGGAATTTATTCAGTGTTTCTTACAGTAGAAGGAACAACAGTATAAAGAGAGGGACAGGCAGAAAGGGGAGGTCACAGTCATCATTAATGTTTATATTGAGCATACAGTATGAGGAGATGTCGAGAGGTTTGCTCGGCCTGGGTTGAGGTGGTATTAGGAGTTTTAGGATGCAGGGCTTTAGCTGATGCAGGTAGATGCTGCAGGGTGGTTTCAGTGTCGGGTGTTACTCTGCCCTCTCATAAAGACGTGTGCTAACGACGTCTCCGAGTTTGAGCGTCTGCGATAGAAACAGACAAAAATATTTAAAAAACCGACAATACACACACATACAGATAATAAATGGATGCATTTTGTGTGAGTGCTGACCAGTGTGAGGGCGTTGCCGTTGACTTCCCGGACCAGACTGGTCTCTTTGCCGTCCCACCTCTGTATGTGCACCAGCTTCCCATCCTCTACTGTTACAATGGACTGCAGACAACAGGAGGAAAAAAAAACATTTATTAGTTTATTACATTTCTACTATTCTTTTCTACTTTCTAAGTCTACTTTACTTGCGTGAAAAGCATGACTTGTCCCCCTCAATATATCATTGTAAACACAACTGTATGATTTTGAATGATATAAAGACATGCAGTGATAGCATTTGTGCTAACTAGGGTATTAATGCCAAGCAATGTGTTTTTAGTTTTAAAAGACCTCTGCCTGCTTTTTGTTAGCTCTGTTGCCTCGCAGTTGAATCTTCTTTATCTTTGATAGCTAATGTTTGCCAGCTACTGTTTACATTTGAGCCACAAAGAGAAAATGTCTATTGTTACCCCCAAACAGTAAAATTAAATATTCACCCTTGCTTATAAAATTATGATGCCTTGCCACAGATTGAGATATCTACTATAGAAAAGTGGTTAAAATGAGCTCTGCATCGACTAGCTACAGCAGGAAAATGCTACTTAGCTAGCACATGTAACATTAGCGGGACAGTTCAACAGCCTTTTCGATCACAAGTCACAATTATAATATTAATGCTAAAACGTAGTGTAACACTAGCACAAGCAGATAGGAGCTATAAAGTCAATAAAATGACTCAACAATCTTAGTTAGTCCTAACGTTAGCTAGCATTAGCCACCAAAAGTCTCCGCACAAACTGGACAAAATCAGGCTCTAGCAGCAAAACCGACCATTTAAAATTGATTATTGAGGTGTCTATTGCTTCGCGTAAGTATACCTTTTTATTTGTCAAAGGAAGAAATTGTTAGCTCTTGGAAAAAACACACATATTCCATTTTAAAGCATCAGTAGGCTAATAATGATCGACTGGCCTAATTTGAAATTAAACAATCTTTTCAATTTTGGATACTTTGGATACATCTGCACAAAATTAGTCTTGAAGAGCTTTGATTATACTGAGAGACAATTTGACACTTGGTCTTTAAAAACCGTCTACTACACTTTACACCTAAGCCACAGCTAATTCCTTTGACCCTTCAAATTAGAAAAAGCCCAAATTCGTAAGTCTTATTTTATGGCGTCTGACGCTCAACTCTCAGCCCTGACTTATCTGACCTGCCTACCCCTGTTCACATTCAAAACAAGATTGCTAATGCCAACTTTGACCTACCACAGTTGTTTGTTTGGCCATTAATCATCCTAAAGACTGTAATTAGAACTCACTATGGATACTTAATATTTTAGGTGTGACGTTCATTTTGAGCCACCAGAGAGACAATTTAACCCTCTACATCAAAGAGTAGCATTGTCCTCAATGAGCAACCTGACATCTAACCTCTCACCTTAACCTTCCTGTCATCAGCGGTGGTTTCGTCAAATTCCTCTCCAAGCTTGAAGGAGATCTCTGTGTTCTTGATGGTGCTCTGGGTCTTCAGCGTCACCGTGTCGCCCTCAACTGAGATGAGGGTGGTGGGCTTGGTCATGCCGCCCACCTTACGTGTAGCGAAGCCCACACCTGTAGAAAACAAAGACATATAGGTAATGTAATTAATCACTTGGGGGAAGTTAAAGAGTAATGCTGCCTTGATTCATAGAGAATATAGACAGCAGCTCTGTGTGGTTTTAAAGCACTATCAATAGATTGATTGCACAAACTGACCATGCTTTCTCTCAGCTGTGTTCAAGCATAAATGTGCTTCAGGCTAAATACCTACATCAGCAAGCTACATACACACAAAGTGCTCCTGCGGCATGAAACAACATACAGGACTAATTACAAGTTATCACCAAATTCATGACACTTGAATGGCTGTATCAGATTTCATGGCAACCCATCTTATAGTTGTTGAGATATTTTGCTTGGATCCAAAAATTGTCAACCTCTCCCCTCAGGACAATGAATGTCCGTGCCAAATTTTGCAGCGATCCACCAAAGAGATGTCTATATATCTGACAAGAGAAAACTTCGACCTGCTGATGGCACTAAATCAAATGTCAAAGGTACACTATGTGAGAATTGGCCAGCTGTTGAATATATCCCAAACAAGTAGAGGGAAGCATTTCACTGGAGTAACCTCTTACGGCTGCTAACCATATCTGCCATCAGCTAGTTAGCTCAGTTAGCCATGTGGCTAACAGTTCTATCGGCTGACCTGTGTATGCCCGGAGTGGGAGTTCAGAGTGTTGGTGTTAACCCTGTTCTGTCCAAAACATTTCAGCATAATGATATTATCATAATATTTTTTTTTTTTTAATGCTGTCATTTGTAAAGTAAATATAACCAAATACAAAGTGGCATATTTTTACAGAGTTTAACAACAGTACTTGTGCATTTGCCCTTTAGGTCTCCTTCAAGCTGACACACTCTCTAATCTCTATTTGTCGACTGCCAAAACATGCAGCATGTTCTGTAGACACTGCAGGCTCCAATTGACCCGACTGCCTGTCTGGACATGTATGTGTCCAAATGATTAATACTCTTCCTTTTAGGTTGTGTTTGTAAGGGTTCAAGAGAGTTCATTCCATTGGGTAAAAGTGACTCACACCCTTATTTGCTACCAAAGCAGGAATCATTTCTTTTTTTTTTTTCCAGGCTGACAATCCGGTTCAACTCTTAGAGCTACTATAGATCCTTCCCCACATTCAGAGCACCAACAAGTCACTTGTGTGTGTATGTGTGTGTTTGTGTGTGACGCATCATTGATCAAGAGGACTGGGGTTAGAGGTTGAAGGGTCTCTGGTTTCTATGGGTACCAGAGCAGACAGGGCGATGTTAAAATGGCTCTGGGGTCATGACTCTCTCTCTCTCTCTCTCTCTCTCTCACACACACACACACACACACACACACACACACACAGAGCCTCGCAAAGTCAAAGGGTTTAGTGTCATTCTTCACGGTTGTAAAAGTCCGAGCACCTGCCCACATCACACACATACACCCCACTGTGAGTAAGTGAGTGTGTGTGTTTGTGTGTGTGCGTGCGTGCGTGTGATATTTTGAAGCCCACTTTATCTGCACTTTCTCGTCCCTTTAGCTCCTTTATATTCATCTCCTCCCACGGCCTCAGACAATGAACAGCTTTCACCGAAGGTCACCCACATTACACTCAAGTGTCTGTCTGTGTGTGTGTGTGTGTGTGTGTGTGTGTGTGTGTGTGTGTGTGTGTGTGTGTGTGTGTGTGTGTGTGTGTGAATGCCAGTTGTTTGCCATTCAGTTTCTCACAGTGGGGTTGGGTTTTTTCTCCCTGCAACGACAGCCCCTCCCTCGTTTTCCAGCACTGAGGCCATGCGGTCGACCAATCTTCCTCTTTTTCCTCCCCCTCTGGTTCCCATCTTTTCCCTTTTTCCTTCTTTCTTTCTCTTTCTATGAGCATCTTTCCACCCTTCTATCTTTACATTCTCCATTTTGGTTCCTCCCTTATTTACCCATTCATTGTCTCACCTTATCTCTCTTTCTTTCTTTACCCAGCTGCATGAACGGTTTAGCCTTTTATCTTACCTCAGCCCCTTTTTACACATGTGCCCACATGCAGATCTGCCAGCATCCTCTCCTGTTACAGACGCATGCGCACACACACCCTGGCACAACCGTATCTTATGCTGTAAACACACAGAACACACACTTACCCAGCTCCTTCATGTAGTCATCAAACTTATCGCTTGTCTTGAGGTTCCACGTGCCAACGAAAGCTTCAGCCATGTCTGCGGCGGTGTGAAGGAATGAGGGACTGTGTGAGGGTGTGCGTGAATGAGAGAGGGACTGCAGAGTAAGAGAGGAGGGAGGGTGTAGTCAGCAGCACAGGCTGCAGCGCAATCCTACTGGCTGATTTATACCGGCTGTTCGTGATGTCATCAGGCTGTGCAGCGAGTGCAGGGGAGGAGGAAGGAGGGGGAAGGGGGGGTGACGTGAGGGATGGAGAAAGAGGCAGAGTGTGTGCTAGAGTGCGCTAGACCTGTTTAAACAGACTACTGACTGCCACGCAAGTGAAGCATGTTCAAGTGTGAACTATATCTTATTGGAATGCTTTGTTTGCTGTGTAATTCAGGAATGTAGTTGTGTGGTGTGCACAGGTATCCAAAGGGAGGGCACTCTATCAGTTATTACAATAGAATACGTATAGAATACTCTAAATGTTTGTGATGTGGTTAAACAGAAAGTTAAATGATGTCATTACTCAGAGTCAAGAACAAAAGAATGCTCTCAAACCGGCCTTTTTGTGTTTTTGATGTTGTGTCAAACAGCAAAATTATCTCGACTCCACAGTTGAGAGTCTGTGGGATCACAACAATCATGATCCCGTCCAGGAATTTAGTGAAGGCCAGCAAGCATAGAGAGTAAACAAGGTGGGTGAGGGGCGCCTTTTTCCAAGCTTTGTCTGAGGGGAGGCCCACAGTCTCAGACCTTGAAAAACCCTGAAGTCAAGTAGAGATCGACCTATATGAGATTTTTCGGAACCGATAAAGATATTGGTTGTAATAATCAACGAGACGATAGCCAATATTTTGAATTAATGTACATTTGCAATGAACATGTTAATCTTGGCGTCGTTACAATTTACTCAAGTACTGTCCTTAAGCTGGCTGACAAGTTTTTTGCTTCAGCGCATCATTGCAAAATAAATGCTAATCGCACAATGCCATGAATATCTAATAATGACACCACTTGCATTTACACTGGTTCGCTATAAGCCTCGCTATCATGATATCATTTCGTCACCCAGGAATAGGAAGATTAACCGGCAACTAATTCCTGTTGTAGACTGAATGATTTAATGAACCCATTGTGTTGTGGTTTTTTGTGACTCTGAGGAAAACGGAAATGTCAGGCTGTCTGTGCAACGGCAGTGTCGTCAATACCAACTTGCAACCAATGACTCACTGAGTGAGTTAGAAAATTAATATATTTTATTGGCAATAAAACTCAATAATTGCCATAATTATATATATCATCACCCATAATCAGTCTACCCCTAGTACTGTGTATACATATGTGGTATTTTTTTTTTAACATTCTGAACTATTACTGCTGAATACTTTACTTGTTCACAGCCATATCAGCAAAGAAATCTTGAATTTAAGAAAGAGAGTGAGGATCAGTGAGAGCAACAGGCCACTGTGATGAAATCCACCCAAGCTTTGGAGAATAAAAGGCAGAGTAAAGAAAAGAAAAGGGGGGAGGAAGAGGGTTGATGAACAAACCCCCCGCTGTTAGGGAGACAAGGAGAAGAAAAACAGATTGAGCCCGAGGGGAGGGGGGAGGGGGCGAGTAGTGATTGATCTTTTTTCCAACATGGGGGGTTGAAGGTGAAGAAGAATAGTCCTCTCTGCCCTTGTCCTGGCTCTGCTACTGTTGCCTCTTCAATTGCTTTTCCACCTGCTTTATCAGTGCTTGTTTGACTTCTGCTGACCTGAACCGCCGCGCCGAGGTGACAAGCACTGTGTGTGTGTGTGTTGTTTACACTTGTAAACACACAGGCACGTGATGGCACAGTGAGCTGCAGTCATCAGTGTCAAGATAAGGGTGTTACCTCGGGGGCTGGGGAAATTTACTACAGTGCCATTTGGCAATCACACAGACACACAAACATGTTTTGTTGTTTAGGAGGACATTGCACTTGATAAACCTTGTGATATTCTATATTTTATTTGTCGTCAACAAATAGAAGACAATAAACAATAATGAACTGATCTTTCTAGCAAATACTTTATGCAAGGAAATTCACTTTGTTTTGAAAAGAGGTGGGGACATATACAGTCTTTAACAAATGTGATTTTAGAAAATGTAAGAATGGATCAGTATAATCTTGCTCTACTTACTCTCTCGCTATATATAAAAAATTATATGTAAATATATGTATATGTTAAAGAAGATAATTATGTTGGGAATAGAATTACATAATAGCACATCAAAAGGAAATAGCCTAACTACAACCCTTTACATGCCCTGAAAACCTTTTTCAGAGTCGTTTAAAACAACATTTGAATCAAAATAGGACGTGGTCCCACACCAGTGGGGGTTGTTTGCTCATCAGTAGCCCTTTTTACATAGAAAAGGAGGCACATTTGCTCCAAAGTAAGGGCGGCAATGTGCCGGCCTGTCTTTCTAAAACGGAGGCGTAATATTACTCCTTTTCCAAAAGCCGCCTCTGAGGTAGGCCTAAACATGTGAGGTAACGTGAAGCTCGAAGTTCGGCTGTGAACAGTTGACAACGAATTTGTCTTCAAAATAAGAGCTTTACATTGCACCCCATTGGAGTTTAGAACTGGGTTCTTAGCGGGGGGCTTTTAATTTGAAAGTAGCGACGGGTCTTAGCTTGCCGACATATCAACAAGCTAACACAACCAAACAGCTACAGAGACCGAGGAGACGCTAGCATCTCCTGGATCTCAACGGCTGTCCAGTTGCTCATCTTAATGTCCGCGGATGAAATGATGGACTGACTGCTGTGATCAGCTGTTTCTTGGTTTTAAAACTCCCCGGCTGTGGGTCGCACAACAGTGCAGGTCATTGACACCTCCGCCCACCTCACGCAGAGGCCGGCACATTTCCGCCTCGTTTTTAGATAGCAGGCGAGGCGGAAATAAGTGTACCCTCCGAGGCGGAAAATCGGCAGACCAAAACAGACCCCCATTTTGCTGGCCTCTGTCTAAAACCGCAGACCGAGCCAAATTGGCGGCTTGGTGCTCTGTCTAAAAACGGCTAGTGTGAATCATGTGTGATAAGTCCACGCCTACACCGAAGTCCCAATAAAGGCGGGGCGCCAGAGTGTTTTGACCCTTACATTTTTCAATATAGAATAATTTAAGCAACTTCAACTATGATTGTTGCAAATATGACTTTGTTCATTTAATGTTAAAGAGAAAAAAAAATCTAAAATGTTATCAAAAAAAGCGATCTAAAACCAATTTTTAGTGGCTTAATTCCTAATGGCCCTGACTCACCAGGCTGATGGTCTGGAGTCAGCCAATGTTGGGGCTGTCGGTGAGCGCCATTTCACCTATTCAGCACGGTTTCCCCATAATTTCTGACCGCCTCGTCTCTAGTTCTACTCAACTTTTTATCATACATGTTCTCAATTAGACAGTTCAATCAACAGTTTCTGTCTGCAGTCCTTCGGTTTTCCTTTTAAAATGATGAAGACAGACTTCGCTGGCAGTATGGAGAGTTTACCCAAGCAAAGAAGTGGGGCGGTGCAACAGTCAAGCTTCTTTGCCACTAGTTCTATGATGTTGTTAAGTGTGTCTGGGCCCTAAAATTCACTAGAAGCTGGGGAGCAGCTTTTTGTGGCCGTTCGAGAGTTAACTGTTAGCAGATTTATGTCACTCAGACGCACACTTAGAATACCGCATTCCCAATTGATGAGAAGACTGATACCACTCTCTTGTCTAGACGGTAGATAAGAAGCTACAGCCTGCAGCTGACAAGCTAAGCTTAGCATAAAGACTGGAGTCAGGGGAAAACAGCACCCCCACAGCTCATTAACACAGTGCATATCATTTATTTAATTTATACAAAAACTGCTAAAGCGTAAGAATGACAAGTTATGATTCTATGACTATTGACTATGAAATATGACTATTTCTCGGCCTATTTCTACAGCAAAGCTAACCAGCAGCTGGCTCTAACTTCATATTTAGCGCACAGACATAAGAGTGAAATTATGTTCTCATGTATTTCCCAAAATGTCACACTTAACAGTTGAACTGATTAAGTATATTCTAAACTTAACCATCTGGCCAAGTTTCCCTCCCTCATATTCAAATCTGTCCTCACACACTTAGATTGTACTGGAGCACACACACAGAGCTGCATTCATTCTCAAGCACAAATGTCCACTTATCATTGCTCTGTCTCAAGGCTCTCTGACAAAATTTCCCCATCTGCAGATGGTCCAATGATCTCTGGAAGTTGTGTAATAACAAACACACATTGAGGGACCAGGGGAACTAAAAGTCAATAACGAATGCCGTTACGTCACATCACACCATGTTACACACCCTGTCCCACTGCCCTTGTCCTCCAATCCTCTCTTCCCTCGGGTCATTTGGTGTGTCTAAACAGGCACATGTGTGTGTGTGTGTGATGGAACGAATCTTTGGCGTGCACGCATCTCCACATTTGACACTAACAGGTGTGAGAGAGACATATGGAAAAACGGAGGGAGAGGAGGGAGAGAGGAGGTGAAAGGTCGGAATCACTGAGCTCTGCACTAGAATATGTTCACAGGCTGTCTGTGGCTGCAAGTGAAGTTTTTCAACATGTGCGTTTGTTCTTATGCAATCTTATGATATAGTGCTCTGGGATGCCACTGTGGTCGTAACTCACATACATCTGGATTTTTTTCTCTGGAAGTTTCAGACGAGAACACACCGTCCTCAAGACACATTCATGGTGAAAGCTTGAGCTAAATAATAACTATACATCACATGAGCTAATTTGGATGTATGAGCAGTTACGTGAGTGATGTTTTTGTCTGGTTTGTGCTGACTCTTCCTTCCTATTGATTTGAACTTTGATCAATGTGTACATAACAAAATCAATTTTTCAGGCTAGACTGCTCTTGATTATGTTGACCTCACAGGTGGTTATGGCCCCTATACTGTCCTGGTGAACCCTAAACCCTGCACAGTCTGCATTTGTCCTTAACACATGACTGTACACAGGTGGGCATCTGTAAGTGTCTGTGTATGTAAGAGTGAGTGTGTGCGTGTGTGTGAGAGAGATAGAGAGAGAGTAAATACATTGAGCTGACATAAGCAGAAACCTGTCAGCCTGAGAAGCTGAACAGAGTTCAGCCCCAGAGCAGCTAAAGGACAAATGGGAACGCCATAAACCGAGGAATGTTGATATATCTCCCAGCTTTTCTTGAGGCTTTCCTGCACATCTGCGTGTGACTGTTTGAATAATATAACGACATATGCATCTGGATTTCGCCACTCCTCTTTGTGAACAAAGACTTGTTCATTCAGTCATTCATTCTGCAGCCTTTCTGTCTGCTCCTATCCTCCAGGGAAACTTGTTTTTAACTTTGCATATGACAATAAACGCTTTGACTTGACTTGAGGAGGATTAGAACCCAACCTGGCAACACGCAGAACAACTGCAAGGTATAGTTTTTGTGTGTATTTTGTATTTTGCAACAAGCTGGGGGGGGGGGCTGGATAGATTTATTCAAGGACGCCTCACCGAGACAGTCTGTCAGACGTCTCTCGCTCTTTCTTTCTTTTGAATTGTTATGGTGTACAGAATGCTGTCAGAATCAAACCTGTATCATAACACTGAACGCCATGAAAGCATTTGACAACTTAATCTCAAAAACTACACTATGATGTAGTGTTTAGATAAATGGACTCATGTTTATGCAGGCGGGTAGTTCTTCCAGGGAACCACTTTGAGTACTTGAGTACATATAGTATGTGCACTTGCCTCCCCTGGTGGCCAGACCCTTGTAGTACCCAATTAGTTTATATGTTCCCCCTGGATGTAACAGACCCCTTATTGTTTTGGTACTTCAATATTGCAACAAAAAAATTACCACTATAATATTATTTGTTTTTTTTGTTGCCAAAACAGAAACAGTGCTCTTATGGTCGTATAGTGAGAAACTTTAGTGTTGTAAAATCACATAATGACCCCCAACCAGCACATAATGAACATGAATCCACCAGGAGCCCAACTTAGTTTCACCATAACTTTAAAAAGATGAAACAATGTGGTGTTCTGATTCTGATGGTCCTACTATGATCACAAGGAGGCTAATGTCATCTGTTCTGTGGACTGTCATCACCCGTCTTTCTCCCCTCACCTCCTCCGAGTCTTACACTCTCCTTAAACTATGATGGAAAAAAGAAATCAATGATCGAGGACTAACACTATCTAGCACTTTTGTTTTCACACACACACACGCAGACACCGTTGAGTCTCAGCGTTGAGTCCAGGATGAGAAGCCGGAATAGGAGTTGTTGCTTCCTGATCCAATATTAACAGTATCCCTGGAGACAGAGCCACGGGGGGCAGCGTATTAAAAGATCAACCGGACACTGTGTGTGTGTGTGTGAGAGGCACAGTATTGGATTCCATCAGTGAAACTATAGTAACTGCCCCTCGGAGTGGCGGTCCCTCGCCCCCCTCTGTCAGAGTGATTTTACACATAACTGTCTTCCAGTCACTGAAATACAAAAGGCACTGTGTGAGAAGTGAGGCTTTTTTTATTTATTTTTTTATTTTTTTTATCCTTGACTAACTCTCCAGTTGACACAGAGACAGATTTCACAACAGCAGTAGCTAGCATTGTGGACACAGTAGTGAAGACATGTCCTTCAGTGAATTAGAGGCTTTAACTTTGCCAACACCACCTTTTGAAATGACCAAATTTGTCTCCATCACTTTTTAAAAGCATGATTAATTTAGAATGTGCTAAAAAAAAAGAAAAAGAAAGACAGCACCAAGAAATGTTAACTTACAGTTGAGGTTAAATCAATTTTGATGAGCCATTAAATAATTCACATTGCCTCAAATCACCAGTTTGAAGACTGTAGAAGAAAGTTTATTAATCTGCACCCTAATGTTCTCACCAAGTATCAACAAAAAGTGACATCCTTGGGTTTTCACAAAAGGTGGAGTTACAAATAGCCTCTATACATATAATAGTCTATGTTGAGGGTTTGTGAGAGGGATTCTTTTTTTCAAATTTCAAAGAGCTGAGAAAGTTAGATAGAGAGAGAGAAAGAGTGAGAGAGAGAGGGAGAGAGGGAGAGAGAGAGATGGGCAATGACATGCATTACATGGCCAAAACAGGCCTTCAACACCTAAGCCGGTGGTTACCAACCTTTTAATCTTGTAAAAAAAAAATGTCTACTTGCTAACCCTTGTCAGTGATTCTCAATGTTTACCAGTTAAATCCAGTTCAACAAAAGAGTGATTTTTGTCCCTAGTTTTATTAGAATGAAGTAAGCCTTGAGGAAGTACAATTATTCAGCAACTTACAAGAATAGAGCAAAGACTGGAGGAGAGTCTGTGGCAGAAATATGCAGTACTGTACAAAATAAAGTTATACTTGAGTAAAATTAAAGATATCGTAGAACCCTAATGTACATAGGTATCAGAAACACTATGCTACAAAGGCCTGTGTATACTATGGATCGAGTGATTATCAGCCTGGAATGGATATTCAGCATTTTACTTGTTATCAGAATTAGTGTTTTTCAATCAATTATCACAGTTTAAATAAATCAATTTAAAAACACACTACAACAACTTGAATAAAAGCCTTGAAGTATATCTGATATTAAATTAACTTGAGCGTTAAAGGTACTTTTCTGGCAATAAATGTACCTAAGTATCAAAAGTACAAGTAAAAGTAAATTATACATGTAAAAATGTGCGTTTGCCCTGATGCAGCATGCACTCTGCAAAGAAACCAGTAACTAAAGTTATCAAATTAATGTAGTGGAGTAAAAAGTACAATATTTGCCTCCAAAATGTAGTGGAGTAACTAAAGATTATACTTAAGTATAGGACTTACAGGGGTAAAGATACTAAGTTATTTTCCATCACTGACTGTAGTGGTCTCACTCAGAGTGAGTCATTGGTTCCAAGTCACAAGTAATGGCCTATCAGTACTGAGTAATCTGAATCTGCAAAGTAAATTGTAACTAGATACAAGATATGTAATACATGTAGAGGAGTGGAAGTATAAAGTAACAGGACAAAGAAAGACCGAAGTATGTCCAAATTGTAGAAGTGGCAACAGACAGCATTTCCCCCCTCGGTTTTGCAAGTGTTGTTATTGTCGGCACCACTGTTGCAAAAGACAACTTGACATTGCTGCTTTCACCAGAGTCGCAAAAAACAACAACACACGACAAAACATGAGTTCATTCTATCATTCAGTCTATAATAATGAGAAATTAGTCAATTTAAAATACACTACTACTACTACTACTACTACTACAAATATATCTGATATTAGATTAACTTGAGTATCAAAGGTACTATTCTGTCAATAATGAACTTAAGCATCAAAAGTACAGGTAAAAGTAAATTATGCATGAAATAAATTAAAAATGTAGTTTAACTAGCAACTAAAGTTATCAGATAAATGTAGTGTAGTGAAGGTAGAATATTTGCCTCCAGACTGGAATGGAGTGGATTTATAAAGTAGCAGAAAATGGAAATACTCAGTACCTCGAAGTATTTCAAATTTGTACTTAAGTACAGTACTTGAATAAATGTAGTGTGTTACATTCCATGACTGGAAATGTGTTTATCCTCCATTCCACTCCTTTTGATCCCCTACACTTGATTGCTTTAGGTTTAATAGATGGACAAAGCCTTACTTGAATTAGGCCAATTGATTTAGCATTCACACACATGCCTAGGTGGCAGTGTGCTGATGGCTTTGGAACCACATAGAAAGTAAGAGAAACTGGTGCCTTTGGTTTTTATTTGTCTTCTTCCAGGTGATTAAGATGTAGCGCCAGCGGTTCAATTTGTGCTCACACACCAAACGACGACAAACTACAGAAGAAAGAGGAGTCGTTGTCATCTAAGAGCACAGCAACAGTATGAACGCTGCGATAGTGTGTCGCTTTTCTTAAATAGAGTTACATTTCAGGCATTGAGCAGGCGCTTTAATGAATAAATCAAAGAATTGTACCAGAAACTGTTTCTCACTCACCTGGACCAGCCTCATCACTTTAATCTCAACAAGCGAGCTAAAACAAAACACTTCCGGTCAGAAAGTTCAACATAAAACCTCTTTGATGATCTTTGCCAGCTTTTGACAAACCTGAAGTTCGCGTATAGCAGAAAATGTCCGTTTAAATGCGGGTTGAGTAGATGGCAACCACATGTTTATTCAGAGAACAAGAAAAGCCACCCGCAGGTCGATATTCAGATATTAAAAATACTTTATTTTGATTGCAAAACCGCTCCGCTTCCGGGGTTTTCTCTCCTCCGCCAGCCGTCCAACTTGACGTGTATCCATGGCAACCGTTGTAGCCACAGTAGGTCGGCTCATCTCACAGCGCGCGTCCCGTTACCTTCACTGGACAGAGGAGGACATCATGGCAGCGACTTATCGGGAATTAAAAGTTAGCTGGTGGAAAATAAACGTCGCCGAGTTGTTTTAGTTCAGGTGGTGTTAAGGAAAGTCATGACGCCCCCACAGAGAGCCCGCTATGGATGTGAGGCGGCGGCACGTAACGCTAAATGGAGGATTACAGGTGAGTCAGTGGTGGAAATGAATAGATTTTAATTATAGAGTTAAAATATTTTAGATTTTCACTGTTACAGGCAAGTTCTTATTGTATAATTTGGGAAGGGTCCTGAAATTATCACCCACCCCCCATTAAACACTAATATAATTATAGTTTTTTGTTTTTTTTTGTTAGTTTTTATTCTTTTAAGTTTAAAAAAAATGTCTTCATTTTAGTTTCCAGAGTGGGTTTTGCTATTTTTGTCATTTATAAAAGTTCATTTTTGGTTTAGTTTTTATCAGTTTAATCATTATCTTTAGTTTTTTACAATTATTATTATTATTATTATTATTATTATTATTATTATTATTTACATATGAGCGTCAGGGGCGAGATTAAAAGAGTTCAGGCTCATTGAATTGACTCATATGTACCACTTCTTTCCTCATGCTTGTTGTTTTGACAAAGTTGAAAAAGTTGACCAAGAACTAAAACTAAAAACATTTCCTGTATATATTTTTATGTAACTGTAGTTAATAAGCAAAATGTGTAATATAGCTTCAGTTATTATATACTTCTCTTTTTTTTTTAAGTTTTTTTTTTTTTTTTTTGGTCAATTAAAATGTTTTTTTTTTTTTAGTTTAGTCAACAAACCTTTCCACAAACAGACACACAAAGACCCTCAAAGGTC